>NC_047103.1:100192690-100198663 GCF_902500255.1 Thalassophryne amazonica | reverse complement strand
ATATACATATATATACATATATATATATACATATATATATATACATATATATACATACATATATAGAGAAAAGTACACCAAAGAGTGCTATTTCCCAGGGCCTGGGTCATCAGCTGAGCGCTATCACTCCTTGGGATTTCGACCCATTAAGCTCAGTATCCCTCATGATAGTGGGTCCGCAACAGCTGTTTCCTGTTGCGCCCAGGCCCGTAAAATCCATGTGCTGCCATCTTCTGCTCTTTCTCCCATTTCCTTTACCACCATACGACATCCATCAACACCAGCTGCCCTCAGAAAACGACCCACCGATGCTGCAGGGAAACCCCGACATCCCACCTCAAAAGGAATGACCTCCACCTTCCAGCCTCACTCCCCTATCTCCACCCTCAAGTCTTCATAACGGTTGAGCTTCCTCTGTCGAGCTCCATCGATACCCTCCTCCCATGAGAACTGTCAGCTCTCCAAGTATTACTCTCCTTTCCTCCCTATCAATCAGCGTAACATCCTGGCCGCAAATCAGACACCACCACGTCTACTGGCAAAGTCTTGTCTTCTAACACAGTCCACTTCCTTTTTGGACCAGTGCCCATCCTCTTCTGCTTCCGGCTTCTCACCCTGTTCACCAGCTCTCACAAACTTAACTGGTGACTTTTCTTCACTGGGACAAATGCATCAGTTACTGCCTTCACAGCCACCTTCAGAACTAAATTGTGCCTAAATGTATACCACCCTCTACTCAAAGCAACATGACACGCTGACAGAATATGGTGAAGAGTAGCATACTTTCCACACAGATGACAGTTCGCACTCTTGCCAGTACCCCATCTTCTCAGGTTCGCTGGTGATGGAAACACATCTTACGTCATCTGGAGTAGCCGCTTCAGACTCCCAAAACTTCTTCCCCAAATGTCCTTCCAAGTCACCTTCCTCTCCTCTACATCCCATGTCATCCATCGACCTTGCTGGCCCTGCTGTGCTGCTCTCGACACCCTTCAGCCTCTACCAACCGACGAGTCTCCTGCTCTCTGATCTTTCTTCGTTCCCCAGCTCCGACCTTTGACCAAAATCGTTGCCTTCTTCTTACGCCAAGGCAGGCTCCCTTTTCACGCACCACTCCAACAAATTCACGTTGACGTGCTACGGCCTCAACTTCTTTCACCATACCACCAGCATTCCACTTCCGTCCAACTTGCAGGGCCGGTGGATTATTACTTATCACTTGGTCATTGGAATCATTTAGCACTGACTGTAGTCTAACCTTCGCAACCTTATATTCTTCCACCACTGATGATAAAGGAAACTGGAGCTTTGTTGACCGACTGTAGAGTGCTACATCTGTCAGCATCTTAGGCACTCCTAGCCACTTTCGTACCATCTTACTAATCTTCCCTTCAATGCTCTCAACTCTTGTCAGCGCCACTTCATAGACTGTCAATGGCCACATCAGCCTTGGTAGTAACCCAAACTGAACCATCCAGACCTTAAACTTCCCAGGTAGCTTCGTCTTTGCAATTGCTTTCAATCCATCTTCAGCTTGCTGCTGGACTTCAACCCCTCGATGTCGGTCTGTGATTGGAAAGGAGTACCAACGACCTATGCTCTTCACGCCCTTTTCTTTCACTGACGGAATCCGTTCACCTTCAACCATGAAAACTTTGTCAACAACTTTCCCAGCCTGTAGCGTAAGATACCTGCTCTTCTTAGCTTTAAACACCATGCCTGACCATGTCACTAACTCTTGTAGCCGCTCCACCAACTTCTTAGCTCTCCATTCCTCCACTTCCAGAATTGTCAGGTCGTCCATAAAGGCCTTTAGCTGGTACTCATCACCACCACAGCTTCTTATAATCACTTCCATCAGCAAGATGAACAAGACAGGTGATATTGCACATCCCATTGCGATACCTTTCTCCAGTCGCATGAATTTAGTCGTGAACTCCTCCGTCGTAAACCAGAACTTAAATTTCCCGAAGTACTTCTCAACTGCCTGCTGCAACTTCCCTGGGACGTGGAAAAAATCCAAAGCAAACAGAATCATTCTATGTGGGACAGAACCATAGGCGTTGGCCAAATCCAACCATATCACATGGAGCTCCTTCTTTACATTCTTTTCTTGCATTATCCTGTTCCAGATCATAGACACATGCTCAAGGCAACCTGGAAAACCAGGGATACCTGCTTTCTGAATGCTAGTATTGATAAGGCTATTAGCCAGCAGAAATTGGGTTAGTCTCTTTGCAAGCACCGTACAGAAGATCTTACCTTCAACATTTAACAAAGATATTGGTCTGAATTGACCAAGAGCCACAGCGTCCTTCTCCTTTGGTATGTAAATTCCATCAGCAATGCACCAGCTGTCGGGTATCTCACCAGACTCCCAAACACTCGCAAGCAATTTCCAGAGACACTTTGTCAGCTCCGGACAGTTCTTGTACACTGCATACGTGATCCCATTTGGGCCTCCAGCTGCCTTTGCTCTGGCATTCCTAACGACCACCTGTACTTCACATAGCCGTATCCTACACAGGTCAAAAGGCACTTCAGGTTCTTGTGGTCTATTAAGGCCATCTATACTCTCTACTTGGATATTCCTGTTCGGATCAGCATAGGTCGTCATCAAGGCTTCCTCAAGCTGCTCTCTTGATATCTTCAAGGACCCACTTGTCTTCTCTGCGAAAACCTTCTTTGTAAACTTGAAGGGGTCCTCTGTAAAGTCCTTTTGGGCTTTCCTAGATTCTCTACGCCTCACTGCTTTCCTCTCTGCCTTCGCCAACTTACTAATACCATTTCTTGCCAACTTTACCAACTCATCGATTGCTACCACCTTTTCCCCACTTGCCTCTCTCTTTGCCCTCCGTAACCGCTGTACTTCTTTCCTTAACTCTTTGATTTTCCTCCTTCGCCTATTGACCTGATCCTTTTCTTCCATCTTCTTTTGCACCCTCCACTCAATTACACCAAATCTTGATCTTCCATACTCGCACACCATCTTGGAGAAATTCTCCATTCTTTTCACAGGTTTTCCTCTGAGCATGCCAATGGCTGGAACTAGATCCTCCTCCATGCTTTTCCAATCTGCCTTGTTCTGCGAACTCGGCCACTTAATCTTCATGCGGCCCTTTGCTTCATCCACTACAGGTTCTGTAAGGGCACTGTGGTTAAACTCCAGGCTCCCATTAACCGCCGACTTATCAGTTTGTACTAAGCGTTGAAAGTCTGTCACAATACGACCGCACTTCATCTTTGTCTGGTGGATCTCTCCTTCTATTCCCCGTCAGTACTCTAGCTGCAGCATTTTGAATTAACTGAAGGCTTTTCAGGGAACTTTTAGGACAACCTGATAATAATGAATTACAATAGTCCAGCCTAGAGGAAATAAATGCATGAATTAGTTTTTCAGCATCACTCTGAGACAAGACCTTTCTAATTTTAGAGATATTGCGTAAATGCAAAAAAGCAGTCTTACATATTTGTTTAATATGCGCTTTGAATGACATATCCTGACAAAAAATGACTCCAAGATTTCTCACAGTATTACTAAAGGTCAGGGTAATGCCATCCAGAGTAAGGATCTGGTTAGACACCATGTTTCTAAGATTTGTGGGGCCAAGTACAATAACTTCAGTTTTATCTGAGTTTAAAAGCAGGAAATTAGAGGTCATCCATGTCCTTATGTCTGTAAGACAATCCTGCAGTTTAGCTAATTGGTGTGTGTCCTCTGGCTTCATGGATAGATAAAGCTGGGTATCATCTGCGTAACAATGAAAATTTAAGCAATGCCGTCTAATAATACTGCCTAAGGGAAGCATGTATAAAGTGAATAAAATTGGTCCTAGCACAGAACCTTGTGGAACTCCATAATTAACCTTAGTCTGTGAAGAAGATTCCCCATTTACATGAACAAATTGTAATCTATTAGATAAATATGATTCAAACCACCGCAGCGCAGTGCCTTTAATACCTATGGCATGCTCTAATCTCTGTAATAAAATTTTATGGTCAAGAGTATCAAAAGCAGCACTGAGGTCTAACAGAACAAGCACAGAGATGAGTCCACTGTCTGAGGCCATAAGAAGATCATTTGTAACCTTCACTAATGCTGTTTCTGTACTATGATGAATTCTAAAGCCTGACTGAAACTCTTCAAATAGACCATTCCTCTGCAGATGATCAGTTAGCTGTTTTACAACTACCCTTTCAAGAATTTTTGAGAGAAATGGAAGGTTGGAGATTGGCCTATAATTAGCTAAGATAGCTGGGTCAAGTGATGGCTTTTTAAGTAATGGTTTAATTACTGCCAATGAGGATGTAAAACTATTGACGAGATACTCTATCTCACTTACAGAGTTTAGGTAGCTACTCTGCACTGTGTTGGTATATGGCATTAGGGAACATAAAGAAGGAAACATATCCTTAAACCTAGTTACAGCGCTTTCTGAAAGACTTCTAGTGTAATGAAACTTATTCCCCACTGCTGGGTAGTCCATCAGAGTAAATGTAAATGTTATTAAGAAATGATCAGACAGAAGGGAGTTTTCAGGGAATACTGTTAAGTCTTCAATTTCCATACCATAAGTCAGAACAAGATCTAAGATATGATTAAAGTGGTGGGTGGACTCATTTACTTTTTGAGCAAAGCCAATTGAGTCTAATAATAGATTAAATGCAGTGTTGAGGCTGTCATTCTCAGCATCTGTGTGGATGTTAAAATCGCCCACTATAATGATCTTATCTGAGCTAAGCACTAAGTCAGACAAAAGTTCTGAAAATTCACAGAGAAACTCACAGTAACGACCAGGAGGACGATAGATAACAACAAATAAAACTGGTTTTTGGGACTTCCAATTTGGATGGACAAGACTAAGAGTCAAGCTTTCAAATGAATTAAAGCTGTGTCTGGGTTTTTGATTAATTAATAAGCTGGAATGGAAGATTCCTGCAAATCCTCCGCCTCGGCCCGTGCTACGAGCGTTCTGGCAGTTAGTGTGACTCGGGGGTGTTGACTCATTTAAACTAACATATTCATCCTGCTGTAACCAGGTTTCTGTAAGGCAGAATAAATCAATATGTTGATCAATTATTATATCATTTACTAACAGGGACTTAGAAGAGAGAGACCTAATGTTTAATAGACCACATTTAACTGTTTTAGTCTGTGGTGCAGTTGAAGGTGCTATGTTATTTTTTCTTTTTGAATTTTTATGCTTAAATAGATTTTTACTGGCTATTGGTGGTCTGGGAGCAGGCACCGTCTCTACGGGGATGGGGTAATGAGGGGATGGCATATATATACATATATATATACATATATATATACATATACATATACATATATATATATACATATATATATACATATATATATATATATACATATATATATACACACATATATATATACATACATATATACACATATATATATATACATACATATATACACATATATATATATACACACATATATATATATATACACACATCAATCAACTTTCAACTTTTTTTTTATATAGCGCCAAATCACAACAAACAGTTGCCCCAAGGCGCTTTATATTGTAAGGCAAGGCCATACAACAATCATGAAAAACCCCAACGGTCAAAACGACCCCCTGTGAGCAAGCACTTGGCAACAGTGGGAAGGAAAAACTCCCTCTTAACAGGAAGAAACCTCCAGCAGAACCAGGCTCAGGGAGGGGCAGTCTTCTGCTGAGACTGGTTGGGGCTGAGGGAAAGAACCAGGAAAAAGACATGCTGTGGAGGGGGGCAGAGATCGATCACTAATGATTAAATGCGGAGTGATGCATACAGAGCAAAAAGAGAAAGAAACAGTGCATCATGGGAACCCCCCCACAGTCTACGTCTAAAGCAGCATAACAAAGGGATAGTCCAGGGTCACCCGATCCAGCCCTAACTATAAGCCTTAGCGAAAAGGAAAGTTTTAAGCCTAATCTTAAAAGTAGAGAGGGTATCTGT
>NC_047103.1:96147498-96340090 GCF_902500255.1 Thalassophryne amazonica | reverse complement strand
CGTTTTTGACCGTTGGGGTTTTACATAATTATTGTATGGCCTTGCCTACAATATAAAGCACCTTGGGGGCAACTGTTTTGGTGATTTGGCGCTATATAAAAAAATTGATTGATTGATTGATGACATGGTGTCCTTCTGTGTGTGGCCATGTGCTGGGCAGCAGGACACACGGGCTTGTTCATGCCTGTCTGACCGTCTGTCCTCCTAACAGCGGCTGAAATTTTGCCAATTCCTCTTTTCCTTTTTTTTTGCCCTTTTTCAACAGGTTTCCACTTCTTTTGCCCAACTTCATGTTATGTGTGAAAGGACTATTAGATTTACATCCTCTCAGACATTTCTGAAATATGAACACATATGCCCATTATGTGGTGAGGGTTAACAACACGAGATAAAGTACATATTTATTGTAATTTATTAAAATGTACACTGCATCATATGCAGGCACACAAAAAAGGTCATATTCCAGTCACTTCAGCTAGTAATGTGAACGCAGTTCAAGTTCTAAACCCACCTTACAAATAGGCAGGCTGTCCTTTCTGCAAACCTTTTTCCCACAAGTGGGCACTTTGTCCTCTCCAGTGAGATTCAAACCTGTTTTTACATCCTGCCTGTCCACTTTAAAAGGGCTTTTATTTCATAAACTGGGTGTCTGCTGCAGCCTCGTTCTTTCTGTCATTTTGACGCCTGATGATTCGCAGAGATGTGTCTCAGATTTCTGGTTCTGTGTTCCTGCGTCCTATGTGGACTTGTCCTGCCACTGGAGACACTGGAGCTGGACAGCAGGATCCCACTGAGTGGCGCAGTGGGGAAATGGGAGTGTGCAGAGCCAAAGCAGAGGAGAACACACAGGGAGGAGAACACCTGTTCCTGTGTACAATGCAGCAGACAACTGCTGGACCTAGAAGAGACAAATGCATGTGTCAAAGTCTCTGCATCAGCAACAGACAGGATGGGATGAATCTTCTCTATGATTCGCAGGTGGAAGAAAGCAGTCCTCATAATATCTCTATTGTGTATGTCAAAGGAGAGCATGGGACCAAAAATCATCCCAAGGTTTCTCACTTTGTCACTACAATGTACAACAGAGGGGCCCAGATTATGCATTAGCTGGTCAAACTTATGTAGCTGTCTAGCTGGACCGAGTCTGAGTTTAAAGTAAGAAATTGCTGGACATCCAGCTTTCACTGATGCAAGGCAATCATCTAAGAACTTTATGTATACGAGATTACCAGCAGTTTTCAGGATCTACAGCTGAGTGTTATCAGCACAGTAAATTAAAGTAATCCCATAATGCTGCAGGATGTGCCCAAAGGGTGCTATATAAAGGGAGAAAAGCAGCGGCCTAAGACAGACCCCTGTGGAACACCATATTTCATGTCACCATGGTTGGAGGTATTGTTGTACAGGATGCAGTGAGAGTGATTGGTTAGGTAAGATGCCAACCATGCAAGGACATTCTCAGTAATCCCCAAAAGATCAAGTACAATATGATGATGCACTGTTTCAACCGTGGTGCTAAGACAAAACTGTACCAGAACTGTAGTGGTGTCTGAATCCATTGCAAGCTGAATATATTTTACCACTTTAGTCAGAGCTGTTTCTGTGAAATGGTGCGTTCTAAATGTAGACTGCAGTGGCTCAAAGAGATTATTCTCAGTTAGTGCAGCAGATAACAGAATATTTGCAGAGGAATCCTTCAAATCCGGTTACAAGCACCAAAGTTTGACTGTGTATACCTTTTGGTACATATTTTAGAAAAATAACTTTAGCCATTTGAATTTTCAGTAGGGGTCAATTGAAGAACTGCATGGGGTAAAAAAAATGTTCGAATCATATTGAAAGCTATACCATATTATGTGTCTGATCACAAAGAGTCCAAAAAGGTATAGCATGGACTATCTGTGACTGAATGTTCTGGAGTTATGGGGTAAAAACAACAAGTATGGCGACAAAGGTCACTTTCAGTTTGTGCAGGGGTCAAAAGTTAAAGTTGCTCCAATTATGGTAAAACATGATGCAAATTATTGGTTGAGTTTGATTTTGGTTGAGGATTTTTAAAAGGAATAGTTTGCACCATGTGTCATGCTTAGTTATCATGTTACTGGGTAACATATGTCACATGTCATAGAATCCAATGGACGTCGACATTGACCTTTACCTTGGAGACCAAACATTCAACACAGTCAGAACTATTCCATTTGTTAATCATATTAGTTCAACCAATAATTTGCACCACGTTTTACTAAAACTGGAGCAACTTTAACTTTTGACCTCTGTACAAACTGAAACTGACCTTTGTCACCATTCTTGCTATCTTTACCCCATAACTCCAGAACATTCAGTCACAGATAGTCCAAACTACACCTTTTTGGAATCTTTGTGATCAGACACATAATGTGGCATAGCTTTCAATATGATTGGAACATTTTTTTTACCCCTATGTAGTTCTTCAAATGACCCCCCTACATGTCTGTCTCGGCTTTCAGTGCTTACCAGTCGAGTGAGTATAAAAGAACTTGTGGAGAGCTGGACATGTCCCAACTTGTCCTCTAACACTCCGAAACGGAGGTGTTCCTTTGTCTCGCTTCATCAGCGAATCGGTCGTGACGTGCGAAGCCTCCGCGCGGCTTTCCATGACAAAATCTCTTGTTAAAAGTGAAATCTGCCGGAAAATGGCTGATGTCCAGGTCTTGTGATAACCAGAGAAAGAGCACACGACGGTCTCGTATCCACAGAGCCATCAGCTTAGAAATGATCCAGTGGTTTGTGCCGCATCGTCGCAGCGCGGCGCACTGACCGTCCTTAAAGGGGTCCTTAAACCTGTAGTTAAAGTCCTTATTCTCTGTGAAGCCCGTAAAATTTTCACTGAAAGCCAGATAAATTTTTCGAATGGTTTCCAGGTGCCAGTCTCTAACAGCTTCTGAAAAAATTCTGATGGAAAAAAGTCCTTTTCATTCCGCCATTTCCAGACAATGAAAATCCGACGAGGGGGCGGGACCACTCCTTCCACAAGGTGTGCTCACAGGCGAATGACGTCACCGACAGGCGTGGAAAAACTCACGCATGCGCACGAGGGTTCAAGCATGTCTGACGTAAAAACATATGAATGAAATCCATATAGTTTTTAAAAAAAATAAAAAGGACCGTTAATTTATGGACAGACCACGTATATATATATATATATATATATATATATATATAGTGAGAAAATAACATGGTTATTTTCATAACAGGGAAGGTGATGGTTAAGCGTTGGCTTCAGACCAGAGGATCCTCGGTTCAAAACCCAACCAGACCGGTAAATCACTAAGGGCCCTTGGGCAATGTCCTTAATCCCCAAGTTGCTCCCAGTGTGTAGTGAGCGCCTTGCATGGCAGCACCCTGACATTGGTGTGTGAGTGTGTAGTGAGCACCTTGAATGGCAGCACCCTGACATCGGTGAGTGTGTTTGTGTGAATGGGTGAATGTGAGGCAAAATTGTAAAACACTTTGAGCTTCTGATGCAGATGGAAATGCAGTCCATTTATGGTTGATTTTTATTCTTCTGACCATGGCTATATGTACTATCCTGGGCAGACCAGAGAGTCAAATGTCCAAACAAATTATATTTTAGACTCCCAGTATCCAGTAAGCAAAACCCAGATTTATGAATTAGAACAACACCTCCACCTTGCCTTTTATCACAAGGGACGTGATTAAATGTGTATGGCGTGGGCAGGCTTCATTTAAGTGGAGGACAGCAGTAGGTTTAAGCCAGGTTTCACATAAACCAATCATATCTGAATGAATGAATGAATGAATTTATGAAAGAATGAATGAATTTATTCGGCACACACTGACTCAAAATAGCAAAGAAAACTCATAAAGAACCACCTACTCATATCTAAGTGGTCTTCCATAAATAGATCATTTATCAAATTTGGACAATTGGGATTTTGGGGGTAGTTCCAGCGTAATATATATATATGAGATGCCTAAAATTCGGTTTCAATCAATCAATCAACTTTTTTTCTTATATAGCGCCAAATCACAACAAACAGTTGCCCCAAGGCGCTCCATATTGTAAGGCAAGGCCATACAATAATTATGAAAAACCCCAACGGTCAAAACGACGCCCTATGAGCAAGCACTTGGCAACAGTGGGAAGGAAAAACTCCCTTTTAACAGGAAGAAACCTCCAGCAGAACCAGGCTCAGGGAGGGGCAGTCTTCTGCTGAGACTGGTTGGGGCTGAGGGAAAAAACCAGGAAAAAGACATGCCGTGAAGGGGGGCAGAGATCGATCACTAATGATTAAATGCAGAGTGATGCATACGGAGCAAAAAGAGAAAGAAACAGTGCATCATGGGAACCCCCCCACAATCTACGTCTAAAGCAGCATAACCAAGGGATGGTCCAGGGTCACCCGATCCAGCCCTAACTATAAGCCTTAGCAAAAAGGAAAGTTTTAAGCCTAATCTTAAACGTAGAGAGGGTATCTGTCTCCCTGATCTGAATTGGGAGCTGGTTCCACAGGAGAGGAGCCTGAAAGCTGAAGGCTCTGCCTCCCATTCTACTCTTACAAACCCTAGGAACTACAAGTAAGCCCGCAGTCTGAGAGCGAAGCACTCTAATGGGGTAATATGGTACTACGAGGTCCCTAAGATAAGATGGGACCTGATTATTCAAAACCTTATAAGTAAGAAGAAGAATTTTAAATTCTATTCTAGAATTAACAGGAAGCCAATGAAGAGAGGCCAACACGGGTGAGATATGCTCTCTCCTGCTAGTCCCCATCAGTACTCTAGCTGCAGCATTCTGAACCAACTGAAGGCTTTTTAGGGAACTTTTAGGACAACCTGATAATAATGAATTACAATAGTCCAGCCTAGAGGAAATAAATGCATGAATTAGTTTTTCAGCATCACTCTGAGACAAGACCTTTCTGATTTTAGAGATATTGCGTAAATGCAAAAAGGCAGTCCTACATATTTGTTTAATATGCGCTTTGAATGACATATCCTGATCAAAAATGACTCCAAGATTTCTCACAGTATTACTAGAGATCAGGGAAATGCCATCCAGAGTAACGATCTGGTTAGACACCATGCTTCTAAGATTTGTGGGGCCAAGTACAATAACTTCAGTTTTATCTGAGTTTAAAAGCAGGAAATTAGAGGTCATCCATGGCTTTATGTCTGTAAGACAATCCTGCAGTTTAGCTAATTGGTGTGTATCCTCTGGCTTCATGGATAGATAAAGCTGGATATCATCTGCGTAACAATGAAAATTTAAGCAATACCGACTAATAATACTGCCTAAGGGAAGCATGTATAAAGTGAATAAAATTGGTCCTACCACAGAACCTTGTGGAACTCCATAATTAACTTTAGTCTGTGAAGAAGATTCCCCATTTACATGAACAAACTGTAATCTATTAGACAAATATGATTCAAACCACCGCAGCGCAGTGCCTTTAATACCTATGACATGCTCTAATCTCTGTAATAAAATTTTATGGTCAACAGTATCAAAAGCAGCACTGAGGTCCAACAGAACAAGCACAGAGATAAGTCCACTGTCCGAAGCCATAAGAAGATCATTTGTAACCTTCACTAATGCTGTTTCTGTACTATGATGAATTCTAAAACCTGACTGAAACTCTTCAAATAGACCATTCCTCTGCAGGTGATCAGTTAGCTGTTTTACAACTACCCTCTCAAGAATCTTTGAGAGAAAAGGAAGGTTGGAAATTGGCCTATAATTAGCTAAGATAGCTGGGTCAAGTGATGGCTTTTTAAGTAATGGTTTAATTACTGCCACCTTAAAGGCCTGTGGTACATAACCAACTAACAAAGATAGATTGATCATATTTAAGATTGAAGCATTAAATAATGGTAGGACTTCCTTGAGCAGCCTGGCAGGAATGGGGTCCAATAAACATGCCGATGGTTTGGACGAAGCAACCAATGAAAATAACTCAGACAGAACAACCGGAGAGAAAGAGTCTAACCAAATACCGGCATCACTGAAAGCAGCCAAAGATAACGATACATCTTTGGGATGGTTATGAGTAATTTTTTCTCTAATAGTCAAAATTTTGTTAGCAAAGAAAGTCATGAAGTCATTACTAGTTAAAGTTAATGGAATACTCAGCTCAATAGAGCTCTGACTCTTTGTCAGCCTAGCTACAGTGCTGAAAAGAAACCTGAGGTTATTCTTATTTTCTTCAATTAGTGATGAGTAGAAAGATGTCCTAGCTTTACGGAGGGCTTTTTTATAGAGCAACAAACTCTTTTTCCAGGCTAAGTGAAGATCTTCTAAATTAGTGAGACGCCATTTCCTCTCCAACTTACGGGTTATCTGCTTTAAGCTACGAGTTTGTGAGTTATACCACGGAGTCAGACACTTCTGATTTAAAGCTCTCTTTTTCAGAGGAGCTACAGCATCCAAAGTTGTCTTCAAAGAGGATGTAAAACTATTGACGAGATACTCTAACTCCCTTACAGAGTTTAGGTAGCTACTCTGCTCTGTGTTGGTATATGACATTAGAGAACATAACGAAGGAATCATATCCTTAAACCTAGTTACAGCGCTTTCTGAAAGACTTCTAGTGTAATGAAACTTATTCCCCACTGCAGGGTAGTCCATCAGGGTAAATGTAAATGTTATTAAAAAATGATCAGACAGAAGGGAGTTTTCAGGGAATACTGTTAAGTCTTCTATTTCCATACCATAAGTCAGAACAAGATCTAAGATATGATTAAAGTGGTGGGTGGACTCATTTACTTTTTGAGCAAAGCCGATAGAGTCTAACAATAGATTAAATGCAGTGTTGAGGCTGTCAAATCGCCCACTATAATTATCTTATCTGAGCTAAGCACTAAGTCAGACAAAAGGTCTGAAAATTCACAGAGAAACTCACAGTAACGACCAGGTGGACGATAGATAATAACAAATAAAACTGGTTTTTGGGACTTCCAATTTGGATGGACAAGACTAAGAGACAAGCTTTCAAATGAATTAAAGCTCTGTCTAGGTTTTTGATTAATTAATAAGCTGGAATGGAAGATTGCTGCTAATCCTCCGCCCCGGCCCGTGCTACGAGCATTCTGACAGTTAGTGTGACTCGGGGGTGTTGACTCATTTAAACTAACATATTCATCCTGCTGTAACCAGGTTTCTGTTAGGCAGAATAAATCAATACGTTGATCAATTATTATATCATTTACCAACAGGGACTTAGAAGAGAGAGACCTAATGTTTAATAGACCACATTTAACTGTTTTAGTCTGTGGTGCAATTGAAGGTGCTATATTATTTTTTCTTTTTGAATTTTTATGCTTAAATAGATTTTTGCTGGTTATTGGTGGTCTGGGAGCAGGCACCGTCTCTACGGGGATGGGGCAACGAGGGGATGGCAGGGGGAGAGAAGCTGCAGAGAGGTGTATAAGACCACAGCTCTGCCTCCTGGTCCCAACGCTGGACAGTCACAGTTTGGAGGATCCAAGAAAATTGGCCAGATTTCTAGAAATGAGAGCTGCTCCATCTAAAGTGGGATGGATGCCGTCTCTCCTAACAAGACCAGGTTTTCCCCAGAAGCTTTGCCAATTATCAATGAAGCCCACCTCATTTTTTGGACACCACTCAGACAGCCAGCAATTCAAGGAGAACATGCGGCTAAACATGTCACTCCCGGTCTGATTGGGGAGGGGCCCAGAGAAAACAACAGAGTCCGACATTGTTTTTGCAAAGTTACACACCGATTTAATGTTAATTTTAGTGACCTCCGATTGGCGTAACCGAGTGTCATTACTGCCGACGTGAATTACAATCTTACCAAATTTACGCTTAGCCTTAGCCAGCAATTTCAAATGTCCTTCGATGTCGCCTGCTCTGGCCCCCGGAAGACAATTGATAATGGTTGCTGGTGTCGCTAACTTCACATTTCTCAAAACAGAGTCGCCAATAACCAGAGTTTGATCCTCGGCGAGTGTATCGTCGAGTGGGGAAAAACGGTTAGAGATGTGAACGGGTTGACGGTGTACACGGGGCTTCTGTTTAGGGCTACGCTTCCTCCTCACAGTCACCCAGTCAGCCTGCTTTCCCGACTGCCCCGGATCTGCCAGGGGGGAACTAGCGGCGGCTAAGCTACCTTGGTCCGCACCGACTACAGGGGCCTGGCTAGCTGTAGAATTTTCCACGGTGCGGAGCCGAGTCTCCGATTCGCCCAGCCTGGCCTCCAAAGATACGAATAAGCTGCACTTATTACAAGTACCGTTACTGCTAAAGGAGGCCGAGGAATAACTAAACATTTCACACCCAGAGCAGAAAAGTACGGGAGAGACAGGAGAAGCCGCCATACTAAATCGGCTAAGAGCTAGTAGCTACGCAACCTAGCGGATTCCTAAAAACACACAAAGTGAATAATGTGTAAATAATTTAAAGGTGATTCAGCAGAAGGAGTGCCCCAATCAAGGCACCAAACAGGCCATGAAGCAGCACAGGCAACGCACTACAACAGCGAACGCACGACAACGGTGCTAAAATAAAATAAAAATCAACTAAACACGCTGTGGAGCAGCACAGATAACGCACGACAACAGTGCTAAAAGAGAAAAAAAAAAAATAAAAAAAAAAAAATAATAAAATAAAAAAAAATAAAAAAAATAAAAACGAAAGCGTTAGCAAGCTAGTTAGCTTGCCAACGCTGATGAAAGTTAGCTGATAAAAGTGCTCCGTCATGATGTTTCGACCGTTAGAGGTCTTCCTTAGGCGTTGGAGCACAGTAAAAAAGTAAAAAAAAAAAAGTAAAAAGGTAAAAAAGTAAAAAAGTCTTGAAAAAGACTGTTAATTCAAGTCCAAAGCAGCAGGTAGCAGTCTCTGTGTAAACAGTCCCAACAGAGAGCCAAAATTCTGATTATTTATATTTCATGTCTGATAGCAGACATGAAATATTTGATATTGCAGGAACAGCCAGTGGTACATCTTCATTTTTAATGTTTTACAATGTAGTTACTGGGAACCAAGTTTGCAAAACATGTCCCTCTTTCCTCTTTATGGATACATCTGCAGAAACAGGCCATAGTCTCTACTTGAAAAATTTTCCTTCCTGGTACATAAACTATACTGTAACCATCATGGATTTTCTGAAAGCCCACTCAGCTAATGGATTTCACATGCACATCAATTGCAAGGCCTGCAGGTTCTCTAATCATCTGCTCCGTGACCTGCTGTGGAGTCTTAATGTTACCCTTCCTGTTGAACTCTATCTGTGTTCACAGATAAGATGGCGGCACCTTCCCCAGTAGAGTGAATACCGTCCAGCATCAGTACACCACATCAACCCCAGAAAAAGGGCCATTTATCAATAAAACTAAAGCTTTGCTGTCTACAAAAATGTGCCAGCCACCTATTGAAGGACGTCAGCCTGTAAACATCTCGTTATTTAACCAAAAGGGATTTTAGTAGTAACTAAATTTTGTCAGTTTAGTGAAATTTGAATGGCTGTATAACCTTTGCTGAAACTGATCTGATGTCACTCTATGCCTTTTCTCTGTAGTGTGAAGTGCTGGGCTCAGCTAATGCATGATTCAGATACCAAATCAGTTTCTGCTGCAACAAATTAAGTTGAAAGAGAGCAATTAAAATTTGATGGAACATAATCCGTAAATTGATATCTTGTAGATAAGATGTGCTGTCATTTTATAATCGAAGGTGTCTGTGCTGTTCATGAGTCTCCAGCTGTGAACCCCAACCAAGTCTCAAGTCTTTGAGGTTGAGTCGCAAGTCAAGTCTAAAGTCACTGTGTGACTTAAGTTCATGTCGAGTCCAAGTCTCAAACTCGAGTGCCCAAGTCTGGTTTCCGCTAATAATCTTGGATGATGTCTTGTTGTCTTCTTATTGCCTAAAATGTAATCAACACTCTACAAACCACAGGTCTACATTGCTTTGTGACACACTGTGGGGAAAAAAAAAAAAATCTTGCACATTTTCTGCCTTGTTTATGTGTTGATAATCAGTGTTGTCTTGGCTTGATGCTCAGCTTTGGGCTTAAGGTCCGTTTTTGTTTCCATGCCATGTTCCGGATCCAGTATGTCTTGGCCTTAGCTTTGAGGTTTTAAAGTGTTGGTAATTAAAAAAAAAATCAAGGCATTTTCAAGGCATATTGGATTTTAGTATTTTCAAGTAAACTTTAAAATTGCTTTGTTGCTTTGTTTGATAACATTGCATTATATAAATAATACTGTTTTCAGTAAACATAGCAGGATTAGACAATAAAGATGTGTATCATTAAACAGCAGTAATTTATTTTGTCTTCTCTTTTTGCTTGGAGTCACCTTATTGGACCACATATTGATTCACATGTTGATTTGTAGCACATCTCCACCTGTATGCCCTTCCTCATGCAAGTCCAAGAGAATGGGGTATGGGTGATCCTGAACAGGAACCAAAATATAAGCAATATGACCTATAAAAGGTGCAGATTGTTGCATCCACCCAGTTAACCAGCTAATTCTATCTCTTCAAATCAAATCAAATCAAAATCAAATCAATTTTATTTATATAGCGCCAAATCAAAACAAACAGTTGCCCCAAGGCGCTTTATATTGTAAGGCAAGGCCATACAATAATTACGTAAAAACCCCAACAGTCAAAATGACCCCCTGTGAGCAAGCACTTGGCGACAGTGGGAAGGAAAAACCCCCTCCTAACAGGAAGAAACCTCCAGCAGAACCAGGCCCAGGGAGGGGCAGCCTTCTGCTGGGACTGGTTGGGGCTGAGGAGAGAGAATCAGGAAAAAGATATGCTGTGGAGGGGAGCAGAGATCAATCACTAATGATTAAATGCAGAGTGGTGCATACAGAGCAAAAAGAGAAAGAAACACTCAGTGCATCATGGGAACCCCCCAGCAGTCTAAGTCTATAGCAGCATAACTAAGGGATGGTTCAGGGTCACCTGATCCAGCCCTAACTATAAGCTTTAGCAAAAAGGAAAGTTTTAAGCCTCATCTTAAAAGTAGAGAGGGTGTCTGTCTCCCTGATCTGAATTGGGAGCTGGTTCCAGAGGAGAGGAGCCTGAAAGCTGAAGGCTCTGCCTCCCATTCTACTCTTACAAACCCTAGGAACTACAAGTAAGCCTGCAGTCTGAGAGCGAAGCGCTCTATTGGGGTGATATGGTACTGTGAGGTCCCTAAGATAAGATGGGACCTGATTATTCAAAACCTTATAAGTAAGAAGAAGAATTTTAAATTCTATTCTAGAATTAACAGGAAGCCAATGAAGAGAGGCCAATATGGGTGAGATATACTCTCTCCTTCTAGTCCCCGTTAGTACTCTAGCTGCAGCATTTTGAATTAACTGAAGGCTTTTCAGGGAACTTTTAGGACAACCTGATAATAATGAATTACAATAGTCCAGCCTAGAGGAAATAAATGCATGAATTAGTTTTTCAGCATCACTCTGAGACAAGACCTTTCTAATTTTAGAGATATTGCGCAAATGCAAAAAAGCAGTCCTACATATTTGTTTAATATGCGCATGAATGACATATCCTGATCAAAAATGACTCCAAGATTTCTCACAGTATTACTAGAGGTCAGGGTAATGCCATCCAGAGTAAGGATCTGGTTAGACACCATGTTTCTAAGATTTGTGGGGCCAAGTACAATAACATCAGTTTTATCTGAGTTTAAAAGCAGGAAATTAGAGGTCATCCATGTCTTTTGTCTGTAAGACAATCCTGCAGTTTAGCTAATTGGTGTGTGTCCTCTGGCTTCATGGATAGATAAAGCTGGGTATCATCTGCGTAACAATGAAAATTTAAGCAATGCTGTCTAATAATACTGCCTAAGGGAAGCATGTATAAAGTGAATGAAATTGGTCCTAGCACAGAACCTTGTGGAACTCCATAATTAACCTTAGTCTGTGAAGAAGATTCCCCATTTACATGAACAAATTGTAATCTATTAGATAAATATGACAGGTAGATGATCTTACCAGTGAAATAATCTGTTTTAGGTGCACAGGTAGAAGCAATATAAAGTAGGACTAAATTTTCCAACTCTGATAAGTGATAATTTTACTTAAGTAACAGTATATCACATTGAAAACAATCCACAGATTAATTTAAGTGTTTTCCGAAATGTCATCACTTGATAACTTTTGAGTCAATTTGGGATGTCATGTTGTTTGCCATTGCGTTCACATGACTACTGCCTGAACAAAGGTTTGTCACTTTGGTCTCAAACTCTACACATCTAAGTAGGTTTAGTCAGTCAACTGGACTTGTTTAGTTCCTTGAAGATGTTCTGTTCTTCATCCAGAGAAGGTTCATCATTTTTGATGATGCTGACTCAACCTACTAGGATCCTTGATCTGGATGACTGAGAGTCTCCAGACAGCTCTGAACATGTCTTGCACAATATGTGCCTTCTTTCATCATGTGGATTGATGGGATGGAATTCTAATGCTTTTTTTTTTAAGCGAACCATCTGATCATATTTCAAATTCAATGTAAATAATGGAATGGAATTTGTTAGGCTTGGAATTAGCATTGTGGTTTCATGCCTTGAGAGATTAGGCTTTGACAATGACAGTGTTGATAATTAGCATGTATTATGGGGCTGCAAAGCTACGCACGCTCTGATTGGCTGATTTATGCATGATCACATTTGCGACTTTGTTTAAGAAGTTTAAGATGAGAAGGTGAGGATGAAGTCCGAAGCCAGGTGGCAGTCCACAAAGCTGACAAGGTGCGGGATCTCTGCAGGTGAGGAAGTGTAGAACCGCGGTTGATATACTGCAGGTGATGATGAGTGACTGCTGTGATGATCAGCTCAGTGGAACTTTAAAAGTAAAACAATAAGTGAACAAAGAAATTATGAGCAACGAAGAGGGCCATTGACTGAGCGAAGTACATTACACTGACGAGTTTGAACTGGAGGAATTAACAGCAAATGAGCTCAAAGTGGACATGCAAAATGTCGATGCAGCTACAAAAACAGTCATATAATAAATGAATTATTAATCTCGCTTACCTCAATCTATACGGAAATATCAGACCTTGGTGTTTTTCACACTGTCAACACCTTGGCCTGAGATTTTCCCGTACAGCCCTCCGGCTCGGTTAACAATCCTTTGTGTTTTCATCATGGCTTAGTGTATGTGAGTGTATACACTCACACATTTCCACTCCCCGCAACTTTAATAGACCTCACCTGTGCCTGCCTCTGGAAACAATCACATTTATTTCTTTCTCTCTGTTTGAGGTGTGGCTCCATCCAGAGATGGGTGTAGTGTCTGTTCCGGAAACCATCCTGTGTATGTGTTAAACATACATTTCCTGTATGTTCATTTTGTGAATTGTTTTGTAATTTGTGTCTGGAGCATGGCCCAAGCAGAGGGTCACCCCTTTGAGTCAGGTCTGCTTGAGGTTTCTTCTTCAGAGGGAGTTTTTTTCCTTACCACTATTGCTCTGGGGCTTGGTCTAACAACAAGGTTAGACCTTACATGTGTGAAGCGCCTTGAGGCAACCTTGTTGTGATTTGGCACTATATAAATGAAAATAAATTGAAATAGAAATTTGAAATTTATTTTCTAGAGGAAATACAACTGATAGTCCTAATGTAAAATTTAAAGTAAGTGGAAACACAGTGTAATCACCAGGATTCAGATCATAAGAAGGACACAGGTTGCCCACAACATATCTTCAAACACTAACTACTCTTGCCCTCTTAATTATAGTCTTATTTATACGTAATTTTCAAAACAGCTGTTTAACTCACACAAATTTCTGTACTGTTTTACTTCAGGAGGATTGTTCTGTGATGTTTCCACTCCTGTTAAAATCTGGGTTTTGTGTTGATCCCCCATAATGTGCAGTCAGAGGAACAGGAGGTGAAAATTTTAGCACAAAGGGTGGAACAGTGTGCTGATTATCAGTTATATAAGAAGTGAAACAGTCTCATTATCACTCCCTTGTTCTTTGATGAGTTCACAGGGGAGCTTATTAGCTTCAGCACATGTGTCAATTACAGATTCAACCCCCCACTCACTTCACTGACAGAAGATTGTTTTAAATTGATTTTTGCATTGTCAAGCCACAAGCTGACATGTAGATTGTTAAAAAAAATCTTTGGACCTTTCTCATATCAACAATGGCTGAGTGGTGTGCTTTTTGGAAGGCCACCCACAGAGGTGTCTGTGGGTAGGAACACTGGAATAAAGCAATCAGTGCTGCCTTTGCCACTTCCCTGCATATAGAGTGAACAGTCTGCTTTGGAGAAGGAACTCTGTGACACCATTGCACTTTACTGCTTAAAAAAAATCACTGTGAAAAAGTGTTGCCATGAGCATCGTCAGACATGGACAATGTAGTTATTCTTTTTTAACAGCTTATTGAATATATTATTCTGTTCATACAAATTAGCACATAGCAGATAAGCTATCATACAAAGTTAAAATTTTCTACTGAAAAATTTGGTAATTTATGTTCTTGGTCAAGCTCAACCACTTCAAACAACTTTTTGTTAAATGGTAAATGGACTGCATTTATATAAGGTTTTTCCATCTACATCAGAAGGTCAAAGTGCTTTACAATTATGTCTCACATTCACGCAGACACACTCACACAGTCAGGATTAGGGATGGGTATTGATAAGATTTTATCGATATCGATGCCATTATCGATCTGTTTATCGATCCGATTCCTTATCGATTCCCTTTTCGATACCTCGTGAATTTTGTACTAAAAGTAGACTTTACAGGTTTTCTATGTATTTCATTGAGTCTTAAAGTAAATAAATATTAAATTGGTCACTGTATCCTTGATCTCTGGGCATAAATAAAAATAAACAAAACAGTGTTCACTTTGAAGTTATTAATTCAGACTGGATTCTATAGTTCTAATTTGACTTGGCAGAGAGCCGCGCAACGTTTGTAGCTGTGTGAACAGAACGGAGGACGATTCTCGTTTCTTTCTCACAACAAGACAGGAGTCCCAGTTAGTAACTTATACCGCACAAACGTGACTCACGATTGACATATTCAGGGATGAAGTGGTGAAAAACAAAAAAAGGTGAAACCCAAAATTACCCCCCCAACACCACCCACACGAAAATGTTTCAATTCTAGAAGCTCTGAAATGCAATCTGGGACTATTCAAGACAATAAACTGGAGTGAGTGCAGCATCCATTTAGGTGAGGAAAAAAAAAAAAACTTATTCAAATTCATTCCATTAGTATTCCGCTCTTACTGGGATGCAGCAGTTTTCTAGTTTGGCAGATAGTTCTGGAGGAAATCACTGAAGAAATGAACACATTGAACACTTTGAGAAATGTGAAGTTAGCGACACCAGCAACCATAGTCAGTTGTCATCCGGGGGCCAGAGCAGGTGACATTGAAGGAAATTTGAACTGCTGGCTAAGGGCTAAGCATAATTTGGTTAGATTGTAATTCACGTCGGCAGTAATGCACCCGGTTACGCCAATCGGAGGTCACTAAAATTAACATTGAATCGGTGTGTAACTTTGCAAAAACAATGTTGGACTCTGTAGTTTCTCTGGGCCCCTCCCAATCGGACCGGGAGGACATGTTTAGCTGCATGTTCTCCTTGAACATGTTGTTCAAGGAGAACATGCGGCTCCTCTTCCATGACAAAAATTCCTGTAACAGTGGAATGTGCGTTCATTTCTAAACTGGACGCTGTCTTGATCCGGTATGTCGTCTGACTAAGCACAGGAATTGTGAAAAGACGTGGACATACAGCAGTTTTTCGGCACATTGAGACAGACGTGTGGAGGAGTTCCGCGCGTCGCGGTTGGAAGGCCGCATGGCACAAAGCAACGCTGTGATGAAGCCTTCCAGGACATGTTGGGGCATGTCCAGCTCATGCACAATCACAATCGGATAATCACACGACTGAAAAGCAACCGGAATCCATCTGAAATCCACCTGAAATCCATCCTGTGAGACCAACACCAAGGTGGTTTTGTCCCGCGTAATGAACAGCTCCGTGGCGCATCCCTCCACTTTTCTTTCCATGAAAAAAACTCCTGTAACAGTGGAATGTGCCGAAAAAGTGCTGATGTCCACGACTTCTGCCTTTTTGTGAAAGTCAGACGAGGTCCCAGATCAACAAAGCCTTCACGTTGGAAATGATCTGGTTGTTTCAGTGGGGTGTGAGCCTGTCGATCGGCGCGCTCTCAGCGGTTGTGGGCGGTCCTTAAAGCGGCAGTAACACTCCTTAATCTGTATAATCCCCATAAAATCGTCCCTGAAAGCCATCTGAATTTTCCGAACGGTGTCCACCTAGCGGTCTCTCACAGTTTCTGGAAAAAAATTGATGCAGCAAAGCTCCAAATCATTCAGACATTTATTCGCAATAAAAAAAACAATGAGAGGGATGGACCAGTGCTCACACAAAGCCTGCTCACAGGTGAATGACGCAACCGACAGGCGTGAAAAAACTCACGCATGCGCACGAAGGTTCAAGCTTGTCTGATGCAATCACACGTGATTCAAATCCATATGGTTTTTGAAAAAAATAAAAAGGTCGGATACTTTCTTAACAGACCTCGTATAATAACGAAGAGCAACATGAGAAAGAGAAACATGATGACGCAGAACAGGCAATTGGATCTGACAGTGTATAAATGAAGCCTTGGGATCAGCAGGTCGACAGTGATGTCAAAGATGTTGTGCCCACTGAGCTACACACGTCCATGTCGCAAAGGCTTTGTGGGCAATCACAGGCCCGATCCAGACCGGTTTGGACCATGCAGTCATATTTTTATTGATTTTATCAATTAAAAAAAAAAAAAAATCATATATAGTTCAGGTATAATTGAAAGATTTTGGCAATAAATTGATCCTGTTTACAGTCAATTTTTGTTTATAGTGTTGTTTTTTAGGACATCATGTTTATTACAAATAAGAAGTGTTCACTGATGGGCCATGAAGTATAATAAATATATTAAAGAAGTGTGACAGTGTATGTTGGCCACAAATAAAAGAATGAAGATTATTGAATAACAAGATGCGTATGATTTTTATTTTATCATTGGGCAAAAATGCATCTGTCAGATTTTCACTCTGGATCCAGCCCTGGCAATCACACTGGTGATGAGGTCTGCCATGGATGTTCCTGCAGCCAGAATGGTCAACTCCATGATTTCTTCTGAAATGCCCACAGTATCACCCACCTGATGAGCCCACCGCACCATCAGGAGAACAATGCAATTCACAGGATGGAGCCAATAAATGTGATGGCAAACTACCTCTTAGCTAAAGGATTATGGACACCAGGCAAGGTGAGCCATAACAGAAACACGATGGGCAGCAGGAGAGATAGGTGGCCTGCTTGCGACTGGTTTCTGGCCAATCTAAAGAGAGCGGCTCATTCTCCTCTTCTTCCTCCTCCTTTTCCTCTTCCTCCCTATTCTCTTCATCACATCACTCCCACTAGAGTCACTGCTTCCCTCATCGCCACACTCATCCTCAGTGTTGTCGCCTGAGCTCTCAGAACCAGGTGGCTTTGTTGTTTCTGCCTGGTCAGCAGGTTTTTCAGTTTTCTTATTTTTTGGAGGCTATGAGGCCTCTGCCTCAGCAGCAGCACCCTCTGGTGCACCAGTATTATCACTGGGCTGCTCAGCCTTTGGATTGTGTTTACCATCTTCTCCCAGAGGGTCCAGTGTGTGGATCATTAGCTGGAAGATGGTGCTCCTCAGGGAGCTGTTGTGGGGGGAGGCTGTGCTGCCCCCACACTGCACTTAGCGATTTTACCTTTGAGAATATCTCGAGGTGGTTATTCTGTAGATGTCTCTTTAGATTTGTCATGTTCTTGCCGCGGATTATTGCGTCGTATGCTTTACACTTTTGTCTTGTTCTCTTTGTCATCAAATATGAAATGGGTCCATAAATCTTCCCTTCTTTCTGTCGGCTCCCATCTTAGCATGATCATAATGTCTACTGATTGGATTTCTGTCTTGTCTTTTTTTCTTTGAGGTGAATATAAATTAATTTAGTTATAGTTATTGTCTCAAAAAAAGAGTTTTATTTTCATTTTCATTGTTTTTGTCCGCAAAAATATAAAAAAGAGAAAATATTTCATCAACAAAATTAACACTGCACTTTGACTATGCTCATGTGCTTGTTGGGCCACATCTTGACCATCTGCTCGATCTTACTGTTGAACTTCATAAAGCTGACATGCTGACATAGCCGAGCACCAGCAGGATGCTCTCCCACCACAGGATCATGTTGTCCACAAAGAACGCAATGAGCATAATCACGTCCACGATGTAAAAGGTGACATCCCAGATCAGTGCCCACCAGGTTGTGTTCATTTTTATTGTCAGAGGAGGATTTTCTTAAAAAGAAGACCTGAAAGTTTAGCTACAAATTACCAGAAGGTACATCTGAGATGCAAGCCTAGATCTGATGTTGTGGTGAAAGAAAATGATACAGATCAAAGCAAGGTAGGGCAGTGGTGTCCAAAGACATTCCAGAAAGGTCCAAGAGAGGCTTTCTTTGCAGCCACTGACTCCAGCAGGTGATTTCACTGATTAACATCACTTTGAGCAGGTGGGATGAGTTCATCAGTGAAATCACCTGCTGGAGTCAGTGACTGCAAAGAATGCCTGCACCCTCTTTGCCCGTTCTGGAATGTCTTTGGACACCACTGAGCTAGGGCAACAGCAAAATTGAAATTTTGTCACCAGTTGGCGCTATAATAAAAAATTCTTAACAATAACAATCAACATTCACACATCCACAGATTCCTTGGAGTGTGGGAGATCTTCTTATGTAGCCCAGACTCATTTCTGTTTTCCCATTTTTGCCCAGTATTGCAAATTATGTAAAAACATTTCAAATTTATCTCTTCCCAAGCCGTCACTTTGATTGACACCCGTCATTGCAAGTGAAATCTATTGACCATCTGGAACTAAAGTTATTAAAATGAGCTTAGTCGGTCAAAAGCTGCCAACATTAGGGCTGCTTCACACATAGTACAAATATGGTCAAATTGTGCATGAAGTGCACATGAAGCAGGAATCGTATAAAATGTGTGTAAAATTGCAGCTGCTTCCAAGGCCTCATACACCTGTTGTTACAACTATATGCACACACCAGCGGCTGAAAGACAGAGTGTGCGCTATGAGAGCCCATCAAACCCTCTTGTGGCAGGTGTCAGCCAAATTCCAGGTCACACACACGAACATCAAACCCCGCTTGCTTGGCACTTAGAAAATGTGTGGCCATTCGCACTGTTAACACAACAGTCAATCGGCAATCGCTGTCGAGCTGGATGTGAAATTTGTCTAAGTGTCCCCACGACTGTTAAGTTGCCAAGTGCACATGTGGTGTGCCAGAGTGTAGGCTCCTCCCACAACACATGTGCATGTGTTTTGCGTGCTCGCCCCTCAACACATGAGCATGTGGTTAGCGCGCTTCCCTGCAGGCGAGGCCCCTCACATATGATCACAGAGTGACATTTTGGTCTGTGTGCTGACAGGACAGGGAGCGTGGCTGGCTGCCAACAGCTGTTTAGACATCTCCGGTCCTGGACATCACAGCTGCAGAACATGTCCTGTGTTTTGATGGACACACATGTGTATATGCTTGCTGTAATCACATGGAAATACCTAAAAACATATCACTTTTGCGACAGGCTGGAGAAAAGGACCGTCAGTTCATGTGGACACGCAGCAGGGGATCTGAATGTCACGTCTGTCTGACAGGACATGCGTGTCGGGCCGTGAGGGCTGTGAGCGGCACGCCACAGGACAAGCCAACAGTACAACAAATACGCCACTTTCAGTCACGTATCAGCAGAAATATGCTATAACAAATACTGCTTGCTCAGTTATCACAGTGTTTTTTTTTTCTTTTTAAAAAAATACATTTATCTGCTTGTTGATTTTAGCCATTTCACGCTCCAGTTAAAAGACAGTGATTGTAGCGCAGTGGTAAATTTTCCATCTGTTCATCAGAGCTTACGGGTTTGAATCCCATGGCATTTATTTTTTAATTAACCAGGGTTATTTAACCGCGGGGTTCTGTATTGCCTCCACTTTTATTTATTATTTATATCAACCCAGTGATATTCACTAATTATACAGCTGGTTTTTATTTTATTTTCCTCCACATCAGCGGCACAATATGGTGCATGCCTGCCCGTCAGCTCAATGTTTTCGTGGTTCGCTCATACAAGCTGTTCCACTGTGAGTCGCCCTGATTTGTACTTATTCGTGCTATGTGTGAAGGGGCCCTTATAAAGGAGAATCTACTGCAGGGAGCAATCAAAACAGTAAATTTTGCATATCTTCTCACCTTTACTTGAGATAACCATGAAACTTTGCACAACGATACATATTCATGAGTAAAGGCTGTCTACCAAATTTGCTATGTGGAGGTCACCAGGGAGTGCAACAAATGGGAAAAAAAAGGCAAAAATTGACTAAAAATACATGCACTGAATTGCATTAAGTTCACACACACACACACACACACACTCATCTTCAACCACTTAGTCCAATTAAGGGTCGCTGGGGGCTGGAGCCTATCCCAGCAGTCACAGAGCGCGAGGCAGGGTACACCCTGGACAGGATGCCAGTCTGTCACAGGGCCACAAACAGACAAACACATTCACACCCACTCACACATCTACAGACAATTTAAAGATTCCAATCCACCCCAACCCACATGACTTTGGAGCGGGAGGAAACTGGAGCACCCGGAGGAAACTCACGCAAACACGGGGAGAACATGCAAACTCCACACAGCAAGGCCACAGGCGGGAATAGAACCCATGACCTTCTCGCTGTGAGGCAAACAGTGTTAACCACTAAGCCACCATACTGCCCAGCATTAAGTTCAATTTGTTGTAATTGTGGATCACATCTGACTTGAATCCAACAATTTGATGATTACTGTACGAAGTGGGCATAGCTCATTATGCAAATTACACTAGAATGACACTCCTCTTCTGCTATTGTGTGCTGGTGAGACATCACAAAGAAGAGGGATGCTGCACGAGTGGACAGGCTGGTGAGGAAGGCTGGCTGTGTTTGTGGCACTGGAGTGTCTTACAACCGTGGCAGAAAGAAGGACCCTGTACAGGATGTTGAAAATCACAAGTGTTAGTTAATGAATGTGTTGAAAAACAATGGACATCTTTGTTGAAGTTTGATCTCTTGATGGTGTACTTGGCATGATAGCACTGTCCTCCACACTGGTCTATGGGTCAGGCCCACACCCTAACATTGAGATATGTTGGGAGTGGCATGGCCCTGGCAGGGGCTTGGGAGTTGTTCCGCATATGGGGCTTGGACCCGGTGCATACCTATTGTCAGGTCTGGTTATTTTTAGGGGTCCAAGCAAAGCAGGGATGAGGGCAGCAGTTGCAAAGCAATACTGTTGCCAGTTCTATCATGGCTGAAAACCCTACTGACTTTGTTCTTTTTTTACATCTGCCAAGGATGTAATTTATCATCTGCATTTATTTATTTGTCTGTCTGTCTGTTAGCAGGATTAAGTCAAAACTACTGCATGGATTTTGACAAATGTTTCACCACAGATAGATATTAGGCCATGGAAAAACCCATTAAATTTTGGAATTGATCCGGATCCAGATTCTGGATCACGTTTCACTTTATATAGGCTTTGAAGGATTACTGTTAGCAGGATTATGTCAAAACTACTGCACAGATTTTGATGAAATTTTCAACAGAGATACATATTTTGCCATGGATTAAATTTTGGAGGTGACCGGATCTGGATTCTGGATCATGATTCACTTCATACAGGCTTTGAAGGATTTCTTCAAAACTACTTCACGAATTCTCACCAAATTTGCACCACAGATAGATATTGGGGTATGACTGCCCTGAATTCTACAGGTGATCCAGATCTGGATTCTGAATCATGATTTCCCAAACACTATTTTCCAATAGGCTTGGAAGTGTTGTGTGGGCCGCCAGAAGAGGAGGTACTGCTGGCCCACCACCAGAGGGCGCCCTGCCTGAAGTGCGGGCTTCAGGCACGAGAGGGCGCTGCCGCCTCAGGAACAAGCCATGATGACAGCTGTCACCCATCATCCGTGACAGCTGTCACTAATCAACCAACCCACATCTGGAATAAAAGCAGGAAGACACCTCCACCACACTGCCGAGATATCATCTTCATCTAGAGGTAATATCCTCAGCCTTTGTGGTAATATTGAAAATCTGTTTATTGTGAGTGTTTGCAGGAGTACCGGTCCTTTTGTGGAGGCTGTGCAATACTGCACTCTTTTTCCTCTGAGGACGCGCTGCAAGTATTGAGTGAGAGGTGGAGGTGGAATTCCCACCAGGATTGTTGCTGGGTGTTCACACACCCACACTTGACTGTCTTTGCTTTCTGCCAGCAGTACCAGATCCGACACGCTGAGACGGTGGCCACCTGGGGACTTCGGGATTTGGCGGCTCCAGTATTCCTCGGGTTCGGTGGTAGTGGAAATTGTGTGGTTCCGGTTCGTTTCCAGACGGGCGTCTCTTATCGTCGAGCCTGCCCACACGACACCTTTATTGATTGACTTTTGCACATTCTGAAATCTGCTGTGTTTGGTTGTGTCATTCACAACAGTAAAGTGTTATAATTTGACTCCTTCCATTGTCCGTTCATTTACGCCCCTGTTGTGGGTCCGTGTCACTACACTTTCCCAACAGGAAGGATTACTTCAAAACTGCTTCACAGATTCGCACCAAATTTGCACCACAGATAGATATTAGGGCATGGAAGACTCCACTGAATTTTGGATGTGATCCGGATTGGTGGACATCAGAAATCCATGATTGTTCTTTTTTTTCTTTTTTAATTCCCTCCCTCCCCTTAATGCAATGCTATATATAGCCTAGGCCCTAGATCATACAGTGTGGAGAGATGCCATTTTCAGAACTGGTACAAAATCCTGCAATGAACTCAGATACAACGATTTCTAACAAATTCACTTATAGGAGGCGCAATAGCAGCACATTTGCCTTTTGGCCTATTACTCCCAAACTGTACATTGCACATTCAAGTGCCCTATATGGACACATTCAATGGCTCTAGGTGAATGTTCTGAGCTAGGCCATGACCATTTATGCCTTGATAGAATTTTTATATAAATTAGCAAAATATGTGGCCTGGGAAAAGGAGGTCTGGGGTCCCCTTCTGGAGCTGTTGTCCCCGTGACCCGATTCCAGATAAGCAGTTGAAGATGAGTGATGAGTGAGAGCAAAATATGCAAAACTGACAAAAGATGAACCTCATGTTAAAAACATGTGGCATAGGAAGTTTGACTCATCTTCATAACAGTAACTCCAGTCTGTACAAATCCTCATCTGTCTGATGCACAATCCTGCAAAGAGGCTACATGATTTAAATAGTTTTGACTGGACACTGGGGGGTGTCATCAATCTCAAAAGTATATATCTCAAAATAGGCTAATCAGAGTTGTACCACATTTGACAAGGTAATCATGGTCTTACTTGAAATATGTAAGTATATCATGATTGCTGAAAAAAATTCACAAAAATTCACAAAATATCACCCGTTTGTCCTACAGAGCTCAAACATTTTCAGCATATCCCATGGGTAAAGTCCAGATTTTCATACACTGATACCTATGGTCTATTTTGAAGTCTGTCAATCTAAATTTTTCAAAATATGAAAATTCATATTAAAATTGATATCTTTACCTATATTATATCAAATACCACCAAAGTTAAGAAAACATTCTCCTTTCATATAGAAATGAAGTGTGTACTTTCTGGTCCAACTTTACTATTTTTGTTTTAAATTTTTCAAAATAAGACTTCTAATATGAAAGGGGCATGGTCCACAATGTCCAACTTAACAAGCTGATTTTTTATGGATGGTAAAGATCTGTTCATGTTAGTCATATGCCAGGAATTGCATTTATTCACTTGCAGGTGGCACTGTAATAAAGAAAAATGCATTTTAGCTTTAAACTCCTACACTGTGCATTGGTCAGCAATTGCTCAATGCAAAAATCACCTGTTTCCACATTGTGTTATGTGTACTGACTCTTATACAATAGCCTGCACCCATTTCTACCTTTGCATTTTTATGCAAAATTGCATCAAATGTAAAACCTACTTTTTCAAACCCTGCTTTGGTCATTGGTGTCATGTATCTGGACTTATTAGTTAAATTGAGTCCTCGGCAAAGTTGGAATGACAGTGCCATCACCCATGTGGCTCTACAGGTTAGGCCTGTCTTGTAGCCACATCGTTATGAGTGGCATGGTCTTTATGGTGGCTTGGAAGGCGGTCTACGTAGTGGGCTGGGACCCCGTGTATACCTGCTGGCAGGACTAGTTTATTTATTTTCAATCCAATTTCTATCAAAATTAGCACTCATGTAAGGGGGCTTCTGGAATAACCCAGGTAAAGATCAAATTTACCCAAGGTCAATCATTGGAATCAAGGCCATTGCGGTCAAATGTCAAAATTTGAGTTTTCTTCAATTTGCATCGAACCTGCCACATATTTTGGTTGGGATCCAGAACATGGGTAGTTATTAGTCTTAATGTAATGTCTCCTTTGTTGTTTGTTGGTGTACCTCTGTCAGGTCGTTTTGCTCATTTCTACCACACTATGGCAAACACAGGTCTTGACAAGGTCAGCCATTTGAGTGAAGATAAAGGTCATTATGTTTCAGTGTCAGATTACACTATGTAACAAATTTTTATTTTTGTTTTGTTCCTGGGTACACAGTGTGTTTTCCTAACCTGTTATGCCTTAAATAAATAGAAAATAGCTGTTATTCCACAGAAACTTTGCTTCTGTGATCAGGACAATATTTTGAAATTTGTCTGTTTTCAAGAATATTCTCGATCCGCCTTCACTACTACTGAGTAGTCTTCTAGAATATTCTTTAACTGCTAGAACTGTCCAGAATTTTCTAGAAGTTTCCAGAATTATCTAGAAATTTCAAGAAACTTTTAGAACTTTCTAGAATGTAAAAAAAAAAAAAATCAAAGTTTGTGCTGAATGTAGTCATTTTTCCACAGACCTTAGACATAAGCAGTTGAAATATAACACTTAGAAGCCAGGAACAAAAATTGTGTTACATAGTGTTATCATTGCTGTTGCTATCTTCATGCCCACAGGTACTAGTAATTTCTTTTTGACTTCATCCATTTTGCTCAAGATCACCACAAATGGATATGTATGTTGATTTGTTGGATACCCTTTCTGATGTATCTCCACATTCCATGGAGAATGGGCATGGGTGGTCTTGAACCAGGAGCCTTTTATTTTGGAAACGTGCACTTACCACTTGGCCACCACACTGCTCTCAGGTCCTATTACTGAGTATTCTTCAATACTGGGTCCTTTTCCACAAGCTTGGGAGTTTTTATGGTATTTTTTGAGGGTGCTACATGCTGTCCTCTCTGGTAAAGTGGAGCAGTGAAGAACTTTAATTTGAGAAAACAAATCAAATTTAGGCTTGAGCATGCCTTGGAGCTTTCCTCATTAGTTTGCCTCATTAATTATTGGAGACAGATTTATCATCCTGTTTGCATTTCTGAATGATTGATGCAAATTACCTCAAGACATATTCAGTGATGAGAAAATGTTCAGGTATCCACTGCAACTTGTCTTAAAAAATTTGGCTGTGAAAGTCATGATTAAGTTTAAATACATGTAGCAAAATCTTTTCAGCTTCTCCGTTTTTGCCAAGGGTCTCTACAACAGATCTGATATGGACCTGCATGTTGATTTGGCACAGATTTTACATGCGATGCCCTTCCTGACGCAGCTTCACATTACATGTAGAATGAGTAGGGGTGACCTTTAACCAAAAGCCTTCTGTTCTGAAAACATGCACACACATCACTTTAACTGAAATCAATGATCCAAAATGGTTTTCTTAAGTACAGGTGCCATGATGATAGATTTAATGGTCACAGGAACCCTTCCAGTAGAGGTAAAGTAGAGGAAAATGTTCATCAGACAGCGTGTGCAAGGATACGCAATAATAATAATGTAATGTGGAGTTGCGTCAGGAAGGGCATCTGGCGTAAAACCTGTGCCAATTCAACATGCAGATCCACCTTGGATTTGCTGTGGCCGACCCCGAGTGCAAAAACAAGGGAGCAGCCAAAGAGACCTACCCCATATATATATATATATATATATATACACACACACACATACCTATACACATACACATATACATGTGCATATATATATATTTACATACATATATAAGTACATATGCATATACGAGGGCTGTCAATAAAGTAACGGTCCTTTTTATTTTTTTCAAAAACTATATGGATTTCATTCATATGTTTTTACGTCAGACATGCTTGAACCCTCGTGCGCATGCGTGAGTTTTTCCACGCCTGTCGGTGACGTCATTCGCCTGTGAGCACGCCTTGTGGGAGGAGTCGTCCAGCCCCTCGTCGGAATTCCTTTGCCTGAGAAGTTGCTGAGAGACTGGCGCTTTGTTTGATCAAAATGTTTTCTAAACCTGTGAGACACATCGAAGTGGACACGGTTCGAAAAATTAAGCTGGTTTTCAGTGAAAATTTTAACGGCTGATGAGAGATTTTGAGGTGATTCTGTCGCTTTAAGGACTTCCCACGGTGCGAGACGTCGCGCTGCGCTCTCAGCCGCTGTCGTCAGCCTGTTCAAGCTGAAAACCTCCACATTTCAGGTTCTATTGATCCAGGACGTCGTGAGAGAACAGAGAAGTTTCAGAAGAAGTCGGTTTCAGCATTTTATCCGGATATTCCACTGTTAAAGGAGATTTTTTTAATGAAAGACGTGCGGACGGGTCCGCGCGTCGGGACGCAGCCGCCGCGACGCTCCGCCACAGGAAAAACACCTCCGTTGAAAGCCTTAAGGACAAGTTGGAACATGTCCTGCCTGTTAAACAATTTCTCATATACTCACTCCACTGAAAGCCATCAAAAGCCGCCTGGATTTTACAAATGGTTATCAACACGGAGGTGTTTTTCCTGTGCCGCCGCACCGCGTCGGCTGCGTCCCGACGCGCGGACCCATCCGCACGTCTTTCATTAAAAAAATCTCCTTTAACAGTGGAATATCCGGATAAAATGCTGAAACCGACTTCTTCTGAAACTTCTCTGTTCTCTCACGACGTCCTGGATCAATAGAGCCTGAAATGTGGAGGTTTTCAGCTTGAACAGGCTGACGACGGCGGCTGAGAGCGCTGAGCGACGTCTCGCACCGTGGGAAGTCCTTAAAGCGACAGTATCACCTCAAAATCTCTCATCAGCCGTTAAAATTTTCACTGAAAACCAGCTTAATTTTTCGAACCGTGTCCACTTCGATGTGTCTCACAGGTTTAGAAAAAATTTTGATCAAACAACGCGCCAGTCTCTCAGAAACTTCTCAGACAAAGGAATTCCGACGAGGGGCTGGACGACTCCTCCCACAAGGAGTGCTCACAGGCGAATGACGTCACCGACAGGCGTGGAAAAACTCACGCATGCGCACGAGGGTTCAAGCATGTCTGATGTAAAAACATATGAATGAAATCCATATAGTTTTTGAAAAAAATAAAAAGGACCGTTACTTTATTGACAGCCCTCGTATATAAACATGATTTGGATTGAAAAAGAGATAGGAGCATCTTATTTACAATATATGAAGTGGAGTTTAGATGTGATAAGGTAACAGTGCAGGGATTTGTAAATGAGTTGTTATTGCACATGATTTGTGGACATATTATTGCATGTGGTTATTTTACAGTGTTTTTGTACAGTCTGACAGCAGCAGGGAGGAACGACCTGCGGTATCGTTCCTTCTTGCACTCAGGGTGCCTCAGCCTGTCACTGAACGAGCTGTTCTGCTCCACTACAGTTCGGTGCAGAGGGTGAGAGGAGTTGTCCATGATGGATGTTGTCCACCCAACACATGTTGTCCACCCAACACAGCCTTATGTACAGAGCCCTGGAAGTGTCATCGCAAAATGTTTTGCATGTGGAGAGAATGTGTGCATGTTTTATTATATTGTATGCTCATTTTATAGTATTGTGTGCACGTTTTATTATATTGTGCGCTCGTTTTATTATATTGTCGGCATGTTTTAAGCGTTGTTTGAGTAAAACAAGGGCACAATCTACTTAAATGTGGCCACAATTTGTAAAACGTACATGCAACTACTCAATATTGTCTTGACACATAAATGTTCTATTGGCTAACAAACTGGGAGACAGAATAATGCATTTCTCCATTACAATTGGATCAGGGTATATCATCATCATGGTTTGGGTGCACAAGGACATATAGAGAACTCTAGCTACCCAGCATGGCATCATCCGGAGTTTAAGCATATTATAAAGGATGCTGAGGGCGAAGCGTCTCCCCGTTGTGAGCATGACAGTTTAGGTCATATTATGGAGTTCATTTTGAACGAAAGGAAAACGTGTGCACTTTTTATTAATTTGTGGGCTCAATTAAAGGAAAACGTGCACACAAATGATCATGGCCAGAAAAAAATATCACTTTAAGTGACCTCTCCCGGGTTCCGTACTTGTGCAGATTCTGCAAAAAAGAAAAAAAAAGTTTTAGCTCAAGATTGTGATGGTTAGGAATCAGAAGATGCATTTCGTCATTTTCGTCATAGCAGCACAAATTCATTCTAATTCATTCCGTGATGGCTGCACAAAATTAAAAGTGAAGCGGGGGGTGGGGAGTTAGGGTGGTTATGGTTAGGGTGGGGGGAAGGAGTAGGGTTAGTAATAGTGAGTTTAAAAAAAACTCACAAAAATTTGACTCATTTCATGATGCAGGCACAAAAAAAAAACAAAACAAAAAAAAACATGAGACTGGGCTGGCACGTATGTTTATTTTTATTTTTTTTATTTTTTTCTTTCTTGTATAGCGCCAAATCACAACAAACAGTTGCCCCAAGGCGCTCCACATTGCAAGGCAAGGCCATACAATAATTATGAAACACAGTCTACGTCTAAAGCAACATAACCAAGGGATGGTTCAGGGTCACCCGATCCAGCCCTAACTATAAGCCTTAGCGAAAAGGAAAGTTTTAAGCCTAATCTTAAAAGTAGAGAGGGTATCTGTCTCCCTGATCTGAATTGGGAGCTGGTTCCACAGGAGAGGAGCCTGAAAGCTGAAGGCTCTGCCTCCCATTCTACTCTTACAAACCCTAGGAACTACAAGTAAGCCCGCAGTCTGAGAGCGAAGCGCTCTAATGGGGTAATATGGTACTACGAGGTCCCTAAGATAAGATGGGACCTGATTATTCAAAACCTTATAAGTAAGAAGAAGAATTTTAAATTCTATTCTAGCATTAACAGGAAGCCAATGAAGGGAGGCCAACACGGGTGAGATATGCTCTCTCCTGCTAGTCCCCGTCAGTACTCTAGCTGCAGCATTCTGAACCAACTGAAGGCTTTTTAGGGAACTTTTAGGACAACCTGATAATAATGAATTACAATAGTCCAGCCTAGAGGAAACAAATGCATGAATTAGTTTTTCAGCATCACTCTGAGACAAGACCTTTCTAATTTTAGAGATATTGCGTAAATGCAAAAAGGCAGTCGTACATATTTGTTTAATATGCGCTTTGAATGACATATCCTGATCAAAAATAACTCCAAGATTTCTCACAGTATTACTAGAGATCAGGGAAATGCCATCCAGAGTAACGATCTGGTTAGACACCATGCTTCTAAGATTTGTGGGGCCAAGTACAATAACTTCAGTTTTATCTGAGTTTAAAAGCAGGAAATTAGAGGTCATCCATGTCTTTATGTCTGTAAGACAATCCTGCAGTTTAGCTAATTGGTGCGTATCCTCTGGCTTCATGGATAGATAAAGCTGGGTATCATCTGCGTAACAATGAAAATTTAAGCAATACCGTCTAATAATACTGCCCAAGGGAAGCATGTATAAAGTGAATAAAATTGGTCCTAGCACAGAACCTTGTGGAACTCCATAATTAACTTTAGTCTGTGAAGAAGATTCCCCATTTACATGAACAAACTGTAATCTATTAGACAAATATGATTCAAACCACCGCAGCGCAATGCCTTTAATACCTATGACATGCTCTAATCTCTGTAATAAAATTTTATGGTCAACAGTATCAAAAGCAGCACTGAGGTCCAACAGAACAAGCACAGAGATAAGTCCACTGTCCGAAGCCATAAGAAGATCATTTGTAACCTTCACTAATGCTGTTTCTGTACTATGATGAATTCTAAAACCTGACTGAAACTCTTCAAATAGACCATTCCTCTGCAGGTGATCAGTTAGCTGTTTTACAACTACCCTCTCAAGAATCTTTGAGAGAAAAGGAAGGTTGGAGATTGGCCTATAATTAGCTAAGATAGCTGGGTCAAGTGATGGCTTTTTAAGTAATGGTTTAATTACTGCCACCTTAAAGGCCTGTGGTACATAACCAACTAACAAAGATAGATTGATCATATTTAAGATTGAAGCATTAAATAATGGTAGGACTTCCTTGAGCAGCCTGGCAGGAATGGGGTCTAATAAGCATGTTGATGGTTTGGATGAAGTAACTAATGAAAATAACTCAGACAGAACAATCGGAGAGAAAGAGTCTAACCAAATACCGGCATCACTGAAAGCAGCCAAAGATAACGATACATCTTTGGGATGGTTATGAGTAATTTTTTCTCTAATAGTCAAAATTTTGTTAGCAAAGAAAGTCATGAAGTCATTACTAGTTAAAGTTAATGGAATACTCAGCTCAATAGAGCTCTGACTCTTTGTCAGCCTGGCTACAGTGCTGAAAAGAAACCTGGGGTTGTTCTTATTTTCTTCAATTAGTGATGAGTAGAAAGATGTCCTAGCTTCACGAAGGGCTTTCTTATAGAGCAACAAACTCTTTTTCCAGGCTAAGTGAAGATCTTCTAAATTAGTGAGACGCCATTTCCTCTCCAACTTACGGGTTATCTGCTTTAAGCTACGAGTTTGTGAGTTATACCACGGAGTCAGACACTTCTGATTTAAAGCTCTCTTTTTCAGAGGAGCTACAGCATCCAAAGTTGTCTTCAATGAGGATGTAAAACTATTGACAAGATACTCTAACTCCCTTACAGAGTTTAGGTAGCTACTCTGCTCTGTGTTGGTATATGACATTAGAGAACATAAAGAAGGAATCATATCCTTAAACCTAGTTACAGCGCTTTCTGAAAGACTTCTAGTGTAATGAAACTTATTCCCCACTGCAGGGTAGTCCATCAGGGTAAATGTAAATGTTATTAAAAAATGATCAGACAAAAGGGAGTTTTCAGGGAATACTGTTAAGTCTTCTATTTCCATACCATAAGTCAGAACAAGATCTAAAATATGATTAAAGTGGTGGGTGGACTCATTTACTTTTTGAGCAAAGCCGATAGAGTCTAATAATAGATTAAATGCAGTGTTGAGGCTGTCATTCTCAGCATCTGTGTGGATGTTATGTGTGTGTATGGGTTTGATCGCAGACAAACTGGGGAGAGCTAACATTTGCCATTTGGTATGCTTATGTACTTTTGGTCAAGGATGAAGGCTGCAAAAACAGAAAGTTGACAGGACTAATATTTTTGTAGAAATTATGGATATTAGGTAACAACAGCAAACAATGGGCATTGTGCGTCAATGAACAATGGGAGTTTAGGGTTTGGGGGTTTTAAATGTTGATATTGTTAGTTTAACAGTGTTGTTAGTGTTAATGATTTATTGTGTTTTTTTGTAGTTCAGTTGGTTTAATCAGTTTAGTTAAGTGTCATGTAGCTGTTACCAGGGGTGGGAAGTGTAATGCATTTGATGCCTTCTGCCACTTGGTGGTGTAGTCTATTTTTTTACAGTGGGTATGCTGTCTATACTCATACTCACCCATCCCAGAGCAACATGTCTCAGAACAACAGCCACCTTGGAGCGGGCCATACTAAAATACAAAATGGAGCGAAATGGGTACTGATAACCACAAAATGGGGGTAAAATGTAACAAAATGGAGCAGAGTGACCCAGACTGACTCCGAATAATTACTTTTATTCAGTTGTTTGGCTTTTGTTTTTGTGAGATGTGCTCAGTACATGTAGTAGGGGTAGGTGTGCTACCTGGCATTCAAGAGATGAAACTTCATTCAGTGGGTCAGTCTGCTCCATTTCATTACGTTTTACCCCGTTTCATTATTATCAGTCCCCATTTCACTCCATTTTGTTTATAAATATTTAAATAAAATTACTTAATTGAATCATATTTGGAGTCAGTCTCCTCCATTTCTTTACGTTTTATCCCATTTTGTTATTATCAGTCCCCATTTTGCTCCATTTCACTTAAAAATAATTAAATAAAAGTACTTAATTGAATCATATTTAATCATATTTGGAGTCAGTCTGGGTTAGTCTGCTCCATTTCTTTACATTTTACCCCCATTTCATGATTATCAGGCTCCATTACGCCCCATTTCACTCCATTTCGTCCATTTTGTATTTTAGTATAGCTGTCTTGGAGCAACACCACATGAGCACCATCACCACCATGATGCTGCCTCCTAACATGTTGATTACATAACCAGGCTTTCCAGAATGCTTTTAAGATGTATTCTGAGGGCTGGACATTAGTGAATCAGATTCAGAGTTTGTTTTTTTAATTCATGTACTGAGAAAACTTCTGAATCTGAATTCCCTTCACTAATGCCCAGGCTTCAGTATTCATCTTCAGAGCATTCTAAAGACTGGTGATATTACCAACATGTTAGGAGGCAGCATCAGATACAAGGATGGAAGGAGACTGGATATATTATTTTGTCGAGCTGGCTCTGTGGATGGAGCTAAGTTGGACACACTGGGGGAGGTGGAGATATAGACACTGGAGATGTTCAAGGCTATTCTGAACTTAGATCATCCTCTTTATAACACCATGATGGACTAAAACAAGAGCAGTGGTGAACAACTTCTCTCTCTTCGATGCAGAACAGAAAGATATAGACGATACCTGCTGCCATCAGGGTTTTGAATTCTTCTGCAAATGGTAGATGAGCTCACAGGCAAATAAATTTCCATTTTGGGATTAATAAAGTCATACTTATTCTTATTCTTGTGTTTATTTATTTTATGCATCACAATACTTCTAACAGTCAATGAATGAACAATAATAATAACTAAAGCCCCTTTCACAGTGGGCTTGCACACAGTTGCACTAAAATGCATATGGAGTATGCTGGAAATTTGGGCACATTTGGCGTCATCCCTGTGCAGGCTGGTGTGTGATGGTGCACTGTTGCATTCCTAGATTTGATTATCGTAGTGTATGGTTACTCTGTAAAGCCATTTATTAAAAACACTGGCATAAATTAATGTAGCTGTCACACCTTGATGACCAGCATATGCCGACAGCCCTGTTTCCACAAAGTGGTTCGGGTTGTTACTGCACGGTGTGGTGCAGGACAGAAACAGAGTAATTTAACATTATTTTATTTTATTTTATTTTTTTGTCTTGGTAGATCATTTTCATTGCATAAAGAATGCAATGAAGGACTTGTTTTAAAATGCTATGCTTCCAGCCACGACAGGAATTAAAAGTATTTTCAGACGTTTTCCAAAATCAGGAGCTTATGTGGATATGTGTCCATCAGACTGTGATGATGGATTGTACTGAAGCGAACAGGTAATATTTACGCAGTCTGTCTGCATGAAACAGATCGCAAAGTTCAGAGTCTGTTTTGTGCCCTCTCTCCCCAAAAAAGTAGAAAATATTGCTATTTAAACTCACAAGCATATTTAAACATCCCGTTTCTTGTCAGCATTTGAGAGAGAGACATAGACAGAGAGAGAGAGAGCACTGTGTCTCTGATCTTTTTTCCAAGACCTGCTGTTTCTGTTCTGCTTCTGGATTTCGGGATTTATGAGCTGAGGTTCGATTACCTGTTCTGAGCACACAGAGGCATTGCAGGCTGCATGATCATGCAGCCACACATGCTACACCTGTACTGCAGCTGATTCACTCTGGATACATGCACTCAGTTTTTGGATGTGTACAGTGTGCCGTGTTGTGCAGGCCTGCTTCGAAACTCTGTGCTTCCTGCATCCAGAGCTCTACGCAGAAAAATTTAAACAGGTTTAATTTTTTGTGTCCTTCTGGCCGAGACCTCAGCATGCTGCTGCGTATGGAGCAAAAACGTGGCGCAGAGCCGCTTAAATTGGCCGTGGAGGTGCTTAAATCAGCATAGACGGTACGCCGCAATATGCAATTCCACGTTGGCCCCAATGTGAAAGGGTTATCAGTAGTAGTCATGATGAACATATAATTTTAAATGAACAAGAAAACATCTAAAATTGTCTTAAAACATGACAAAACCAAATATTTAACAAATAAACTTCACCTGAATAAGAACAAAGAATGGAACATTTAAGACAGTCCAGTTAGATGTCTGCAGGAGTGAGGTGACTAAGGGGAGGGTGGATAGCCTGGAAGCCTACAAAACCTTCCAAATATGCTTGTATTCAGGCACCTGGAGTGTGCATTGCCTCCTTGTTTGTGGGGCAGAGCGATGGCTTCTCAGCCATGTTGTGACATCTAACCCAAATTCCGGTGAAGTTGGGACGTTGTGTAAAATGTAAATAAAAACAGAATACAATGATTTGCTGTTAGAGAATTCTAAAGATACTTATCAATTATTAATGTCTTTGATTCTGTCTTTCATATATATAATATATATATATATATATATATATATATATATATATATATATATATATATATATATATATATATATATATATATATATATATATACGAGGTCTGTCAATAAAGTATAGGTCCTTTTTATTTTTTTCAAAAACTATATGGATTTCATTCATATGTTTTTACGTCAGACATGCTTGAACCCTCGTGCGCATGCGTGAGTTTTTCCACGCCTGTCGGTGACGTCATTCGCCTGTGAGCACTCCTTGTGGGAGGAGTCGTCCAGCCCCTCGTCGGAATTCCTTTGTCTGAGAAGTTGCTGAGAGACTGGTGCTTTGATCAAAATTTTTTCTAAACCTGTGAGACACATCGAAGTGGACACGGTTCGAAAAATTAAGCTGGTTTTCCGTGAAAATTTTAACGGCCGATGAGAGATTTTGAGGTGATACTGTCGTTTTAAGGACTTCCCACGGTGTGAGACGTCGCGCAGCGCTCTCAGGCACCATCATCAGCCTGTTTCAAGCTGCAAACCTCCACATTTCAGGCTCTATTGATCCAGGACGTCGTGAGAGAACAGAGAAGTTTCAGAAGAAGTCGGTTTCAGCATTTTATCCGGATATTCCACTGTTAAAGGAGATTTTTTTAATGAAAGACGTGCGGACGGATTGCAGCGTCGGCTCGCAGCCGCCGCGACGCTCCGCCACAGGAAAAAAACCTCTGTTGGAAGCCTTAAGGACAAGTTGGAACATGTCCAGCTGTTAAACAATTTCTCATATACTCACTCCACTGAAAGCCATCAAAAGCCGCCTGGATTTTACAAATGGTTATCAACACGGAGGTGTTTTTCCTGTGCCGCCACACCGCGTCGGCTGCGTCCCGACGCGCGGACCCGTCCGCACGTCGTGTGTGTGTGTGTGTGTGTGTGTGTGTGTGTGTGTGTGAGATTTCACTTAATATTACTTTCCAAGTTAATCACTGAACTGCTCACACACTAAAATGACCTTTTGCTAATATGAAGAATGTGAGAGCATAAGCCTTGTTTTTTTTTTTCTAAGCACAGATGTACATTTTGGTTAACAGAATGACCTTGGGCAGGGAACGAGGGAGCCTGTACACTAGCCCAAGGTTGGCGCTGTTATGTTTAATTTCTGATAACAATTCATATTAATGTGAGAATAGACTGGGTGACGCCGCTATGTTTTGTATATTGTCTTCTTTAATATGTCGGTATGCAACCTTGCTATGTCGGTATTCAACTTTGCTTCAATAAATTCAGGAGGTGAGTGGGCGGGCCCTTCAGAGCTGATTGGCGAGCAGGGACGATGGTCATGCCTGCCAGCTCGCTCCTGATCAGGAAAGAAATCCAGCGTTTCCTGTGTGGTCATTCTCTGCAATAATTTGAGCTGTCTCTTTTACCAGGTTTAACCCTGACATTTTCACGGTCCTTCGGAGCTGGATGCCAATAGACCTGGGAGTTGTCAGCCCGTGATGGAGCACCCCGTTACAGACTGTGGCCGGGATTATATACCGCTGAGAGACCCTTTCCAGGGGCGGGCTCCTCCCTGATGGGCCAGCACTTACTGGGGTGAAGGCATTCGAATTTCAGCGACAGAAATCGACTATGGGTGAGAACTGTTTTTCTTGGTACACATGTGGCATGTGGCTGGGAGTCACCGCGGAGAAAAAAACCCCCGTAATGTCTTTAAGCTTGACTGTAAGGTGTGAGGTGTGAGATATGACAGGGCTCTAAGGTGAGAGTTAAAAAGAAAACAGAAAACAGCTAGAATCCTCTTTCGGGTGCGGAACAGTGCGAAAAATCTGTACAGGTCGGGTCGGTAAAACCTTTGGTGGGCGGGCCGTAAAATTGTGGGATAAATCGTTCCCTTAATATTGTCCACGGGAAATATTAAAAAATGGTTGGCGCAGAACAGAGGAGTTAAAACGTGGTAACAGCTGAAGTGTGGCGGTGTGAATGTGTTTGTGTGAATGTGTATGTATGTTTGATGTTTGAGAGTGTCCGCAAACTGAATCGCGGGTGGCCTGACATCTGTCTAACCAGCAGACCTAAATGAAGCCACTGACTGTGAAGTAAGTTGTGAACACTCTATATGCACCACACCTGTTTGAAAGCCCACAAGCCTGGAAAGAAGCCTTAAGGAAGGTCACCCACCTCCCAGAGGTCGAAGCGGTGACACTTTTCAGGCTGATCGGCGACCAAACAGTGAAAAGAGAACAACAACCTGTTCGTTAGATCTCCCTATGAGATAACCCCACAAACGGCTAAAATGGGTAATTGTTGTTCCCTCAGCCAAAATGACACACAGCCACAGTCTAATGATTTTAGGCACATGGAGACAAAATATCCAGTGTCATCTAAACAGTTAAAAATGTTGTGAAAGCAGTTCAACTTCTCAGGGAAATTACAGCCAGAGGAACAACAGAATTAGTTGATAATATAAAGAGGAAATTGACATGTTGGAAGTGTGGGGTAAAAGGACACTGAGCATGATTGTACTCACTCGCATAGATAAGGAGTTCTCCGTTTTCAACATGAATTCTGTTAATGCACATGTGGTTACAATTCTTTCTTTTCTAGAGGATTATACTTGTTTTAATCAATTTTTCTTTACTATTTTTTGAATCTATTATGTCACTGTACAGGCAGATTGTGTATATTTATTGGGAATTGTTTTAAATAATACTGTCAAGGTCACAGTTGCTGGCACTCCAAAATTTTAAAGTGCAGAGTTAAGATACTGAGAAACAAATGCACATTAATCAATTTGTATCATCAGAATTTTTGATAAACACAGCATTATGTGTATATGTGTGTGAGTTACTGTCCAGGGTAAAAAGATAGATCATTTAAGGGGAAAATTCTGAAATAGACCTGTTGATGAAATAATTTTTTTCAGCTTCTTAAGATGATAACTCAAAAACAATAAATGCTATCACCTTCCTACTTTCCATATCGAATGATCGTATAACTTGATGTCTTCTTGTCTTTCGGCTGTTCCCGTTAGGGCTCGCCACAGCAGATCAATTGTTTCCATCTCACCCTGTCCTCTGTATCTTCCTCTGTCACACCAACCACCTGCATGTCCTCCCTCAGCACATCCATAAACATCCTCTTTGGCCTCCCTCTTCTCCTCCTGCCTGGTGGCTCCATCCTCAGCATCCTTCTCCATATATACACTGGGTCCCTCCTCTGCACATGTCCAAACTATCTCAATCTCGCCTCTCTGACTTTGTCTCCAAATCGTCCCACCTAAGCTGTCCTTCTGATATGTTCATTCCTAATCTTGTCCATTCTCGTCACTCCCAAAGAGAATCTCAACATCTTCAGCTCTACCACCTCCAGCTCTGCCTCCTGTCCTTTTGTTAGTGCCCCTGTCTCTAAGCCGTAGAACATAGCTGGTCTCACTACTGTCTTGTAAACTTTCCCCTTCACTCTTGCTGATATTCTTCGGTCACAAATCACTCCTGCCACCTTTCTCCATCCAGTCCACCCTGCCTGCACTCTCTTCTTCACCTCTCTACCACACTCTCCATTACTTTGAACAGCTGACCCCAAATATTTAAACTCATCTACTTTCACCACTTCTACTCCTTGTAACTGCACTATTCCACTGGGCTCCCTCCATTCACACACATGTACTCAGTCTTGCTTCTACTGACTTTCATTCCCCTTCTCTCCAAAGCATATCTCCAACTCTCCAGACTAGACTCAACTTGCTCTCTACTCTCACTACAGATCACAATGTCATCTGCAAACATCATAGTCCATGGGGACTCCTGTCTGATCTCATCCGTCAATCTGCCCATCACCACTGCAAACAAGAAAGGACTCAGAGCTGATCCTTGGTGTAATCCCACCTCCACCTTGAATGAGTCTGTCATCCCGACTGCGCATCTCACCACTGTCCACACTAGTCTTGTACATGTCCTGCACTAACCTAACATACTTCTCTGCCACTCCAGACTTCCTCATACAATACCACAGCTCTTCTTTTGGCACCCTATCATAAGCTTTTTTTAAGTCCATAAACACTCAATGTAACTCTTTCTGGCCTTCTCTGTACTTCTCCAACAGTATTCTCAGAGCAAACATTACATCTGTAGTGCTCTTTCTCAGCGTGAAACCATATTCACAAATCCTTTTTCTCCTTCCTTACTATTCAGCTTCTTGTACAGCTCGCAATATGCCTTTTTCTTCACTTTTGCCACTCCTCTTTTCGCCTTACGCCGCATCTCCTTGTACTCCTGTCTACTTTCTTCATCTCTCTGACTATCCCAAAACCTTTTCGCCAACCTCTTTCTCCTTATGCTTTCCTGGACCTCTTCATTCCACCACCAAGTCTCCTTGTCTTCCTTCCACTGTCCAGATGTCACACCCAGTACTGTCCTAGCTGTCTCCCTCACCACATCTACAGTACTTTTCCAGTTGTCCAAAATTGCTTCCCCTCCAACCAGTGCTTCTCTCACCTGCTCCCTACATTTCACACAACAGTCTTCCTCCTTCAGCTTCCACCAGCTGATCCTTTGTTGAGCTCTCACTCTCTTCTTCTTTACCTCTAAAGTCATCCTAGAAACAACCATCCTATGCTGTCTAACGACACTCTCTCCTGCCACCACCTTACAGTCTCTGATTTCTTTTAGCTTGCATCTCCTATAAAGAATGTAGTCTACCTGTGTGCACCTTCCTCCATTCTTATATGTTACCCTGTGCTCCTCTGTTTTCTTAAAGTAGGTATTCACCACAGCCATTTCCATCCTTTTTGCAAAATCAACTACCATCTGTCCTTCCCCATTCCTATCCTTAATACCATATCTACCTATTACTTCCTCATCACCTCTGTTCCCTTCACCAACATGTCCATTGAAATCTGATCCTATCACCACTCTTTCATGCTTGGGTACACTCTCCACCACCTCATCTAACACACTCCAGAAATCTTCTTTCTCCTTCATCTCACAACCTACCGGTGGGGCATATGCACTGATGATATTCATCATCACCCCTTCAATTTCCAACTTCACACTCATCACCCTGTCAGACACTCGCTTAACCTCCAACACACTTTGAACATACTCTTCCTTTAAAATGACCCCAACACCATTTCTCTTCCTGTCCTCACCATGGTACAACAACTTGTACCCACCGCCGATGCTCCTGCTCTTACTTCCCTTCCACTTGGTCTCTTGCACACACAATATGTCTACCTTTCTCCTCTCCATCATATCAGCCAACTCTCTCCCTTTACCAGTCATACTACCAACATTCAAGTCCCCACTCTCATTTCCACCCTTATAGTTTTAATATAACTTGGATATAGTTGTTAGAATATGGTTGATTTTTACACACTGGATAAAGTGTAAAAGTTGCTTAGTTTCGCCTACTTAACCGATTTCAAGCAAAAGCTAATCAAGATTATACACTGGTAGAGTAGTTAATGATTGGATTTATTGTTGTGAATATTTTCATGTGGTGTTGGATTGAAATTTGTGTGGGTTGGTTCTTTTCTGTCTCGAACAAAAAATTTCAGATTGACTGCTTCAACTGAACATTGCGGTATTTGGCCTATTTTGCCTCAGTAATCATGAATGAGCTACTGTGGAGCTGACCAATTAGATCAATGAGTTTCTGCGGGTATTCATAAACTCATCTGGAAACAGGGTTGACAATTGTGACGTGTTTATAGAGCTCATGTTGGAAGCATTAATATTGGTGAGGGTGAATTGACATCAATGTAGAAGCAACAAATTATAATAACTCAATATTTTGATCATCCTGTGTTTGATTGGGACAATATGAACTTTCATGAGATGCTACTAACCCCTGCTGCAAATCAAGAAAGAAGCTGCAGGCTTTCGTAAAGAACCGATGAAGCGCTTATTAGTCATTATTTGATGTATGCAGATTAAGTTAGGTCTTAAAGGATAGAGATTATTGGGAAGCTTTTTGCATACACACTGTCCGTCTTGATCCATGTTTATTCCTATGAACTACACATTATTTGTGTTTCTGATTCTGTCCTTGTTCAATTTTTCATTTATTATTGGTGTTTCAGCAAACAGGTCTATTCTGAGATAAATTACTGATAAATCAACATTGATCAATTCTTATCACTCAATCACTTTTTTGTTTGTGATTCTTGAAAAAAAATCCTGAAGGTACCAGCGCTACAGGCTATGCAGCAGTCTCCTCTGACAAAATCTTTATGCTTTATTGAGCCTTTATGCTCTAGCTTTACCTACCCTGTCAGCCCAAGCTGCAGAACTCATAGCCTTGACCAAGGCCTGTAACTGATGAAGGGGAAAAGAGTGACTATATACACTGATGGTCAGTATGCCTTCTCGACAGTCCATGTTTTGCCCAATATTGGAAAAATAGAGGGATGATTACATCATCTGGGAAACTAGTTTTACACAATGATCTTTTGCTGTCTTTGTTGCAAGCAGTCCAGCTTCCCGCAGCCGTTGCCATATGTAAGTGTGCTGCGCATACTACCAGTCAGGACCCCATTTCCTGTGGGAATCGTTTTGCAGATGAAACTGCAAATACAGATGCAATTAAAGCATCTCGCGAACCAAATCAAACAAACAGATGCCCGTATTACGGAGATCGCAGTGCAAGCGGTTCCGCTTCCTGCTGCTCCAGCTGCAGCACCATCGATACCGGTGCAGATAATTCCGTCGTCCAGGTTCGGCTCCTGAACCAGTTTTTTATCATCTGGTAAAAACAAATACCATTGCTCCACGGTTGCTGAATCTCAGACAGGGGAGGCAGAGCGCAGCAGATTACTCACTTGACTTCTGAATTTTTTCTGCACAGTCCGGTTGGAATGCCGCAGCATTGAGAGGGGTGTTTGTAGAGGGTTTGAACGATTCCCTGAAAGACGAGCTAGCAGTCTGTGATGAACCAAAAGATTTAGATGAGTTAATATCTTTGGTTATTCGTCTAGACGATCGGATAAAGGAGCGTGGACGCGAGAGAGGGCGGAGCTCTGAGCGGGTCTTTACATCTCGGGGTTTTCTCCGACACAGATCAGGGCTGCCTCTTCTTCACACCACTGAGACTCCTCCGATGGGACCTCTAGCTCCTCTAGTGGATGAGCCGATGCAGCTCGGCAGGGTCGAAACAGCCATATTGCCCCGGTCAAACAAGTGTCAGGAAGTATGACAATGACGTAGCTCCAGGTGTTTTTAGAAATAAGTAGTGTAAAGAAAAAAAGGGGGATTTTTTGTGAGTTACTGAGAAATAAAAAGAAACAGACCAATTGTTTTTATTTTTCGGTCTGTTTTTGTTTTTCTTGTTGGGATATGGGGTTTTATGGGAGTTATATGATGTTTTTGTGAATTAGAGCACTTGAGGCGGTCCTGGTGGAGTGAACAGACTGGCAGATCGGAGCTCGGTTGGACTCAGGTAATCGTGAGTTTTATTATTGTAGTTATTTATTTTCTGTTAGTGGATTGGGTCGTTTTGTTTTGTTGTTTTTTATTTCCCTGTCCCCTAACCCCCACCTCACACACTTCTGTACCATTCGTCTTTAGTGTTGTGGGGTGGTGCAGGTTGGTTACACTGGGAGTCTCCGAGAAAACCTCTGCACCTGGGGGGGGGGGGGGGGGGGTTTCAGGGTCGTTATTTATTTTTAGTTGATTCCCGGTTCCACTCCAGCCTCAGTGAGCCTTTGACCGTTCGCCATCGGTGTCACTGAGGTGTAGTGCAGTGGGAATGTGCTTCAGTCGGAGTGGTGGCGCCGATCCGAGCCGTACGCCTTTTCCGCTGTCCACCCCTCCCGGTAGGCTGAAGTATAGTCTAAGTAATGACATCGGAAGTACTTCCGGTTTTCCTCTGTGCTTGGGGTGGGACTGGATTGTTTTTTTTCTCCTGTTTTCTTCCCTGGCTTGGTAGTTTTGAGCCATTCGCCAAAACATTTACTGTCGTTAGGCTCTGGGGGTGTTACGGGGTCTTTCGGTGTGCTGGGGGGGACAACGGGGCTTCCTTTTGTTTTTATTTGCCCCCGGGGTAGTTTATTGGGTCCTCTGGGGGTTTGGGATCTTTATGTTGTTTATGTTTCCTCCTGTTTTCCACCTCCGGGGTTGATGGAACGGTCCTCTGGGGGGGGGGGGGGGGGGGGGGGGGGGAGTTGACTGTGGGGCTGACTAGCCATGTGTGGCTGGGGCTGGGGTTTCTGGGTCATGGGGGTGTCTCCTGGGGTTGATGGGATGGTCCTCTGGGGGGCACTAAGGCTCCCGTATATGCCTGGGGACCTCAGGAGGGCTATAGCCACGGTTATTACTCCTGGAGCTGGCGCTAATGTCCTCTAAGGGGTGTTGTGCTCCACTAGTCGTCTGGGGGGGGTGTTTTGTTATTTTTCATTTATGGAACTTGTGTTTATATTGTGTTGATGGGGCTCTGTTGGGTTTTTGGGATTGTATTTTTTTCTTTTCTCCCCGGGGTTTGATGGGACGGTCTTCTGGGGAGGAGTTGGGGTGGTTATTGTGTTTTTATTTTATGTTGTTCCCCGGTGTGCTTCCCTGTGGTGTGTTTATACTGTCATCTGGGGGGAGTATGTTGGGGGGTTTTTCTGTGTGTTTTTGTTTTTATGTTGGACTGTGTTATGGGTTTCTTTTGGGTGTTGTTTGGGTCTGTTTTGGTTTTGATGCCAGCCGGCCTTCCAGCCGCATTATCCTGTTCTGTTGCCTGCTGTGGACTCTGGGGGTGTTGCACTGCCTGATTCCTGCCCTGGACCCCGGAGGGAGGGGCTGTTTTCGGACCAGGTCTGTGTGGTCGCCGGGAGGCTTCCCATTGATGGGGGGGTACTGTTGTGTGTTGGCAGTTTTGGCTGGACTTTTGGTGCTGCTTTTATTTTGTTTTTCTCTCCAGGTGGTTTTGAACTGATTCCTGAGAGGAATGTGCTGTACAGACGAATCCTGCACCCTTATTAAGCCTATCTGCTGCACCTGTGGATGACACTCACGTGCGGACCTAAGGACTTTCAGCTGGGACCAATTATGAGATGAAGTACTGCATTTAAGCCCTGAGTGACCAGGGCTGAATTGCCGGAGAATATGACCTTGTGACGACCGTTTGGGTGACGCTGAGGGCTGCTCCAGGTTCTAACACATCGTGCCTGTGAAGGAGGTCGGGGGTAAGGGATACACGCTGTCAGCATACTTCAGAGGTGACTACTGCTTGAGTAATTAATGATTGTAATTTGGTGTCTAACGCAGCTTTATTGGAACAGTGGTGAAAATTGTGTGGTTTGCTCCTCACTGCCGTGGTGTGCGGATTAATGATCCTCCACTTGCCATGAGAAGCTGCCCCTTTAAATTAAGCCTGAATTTAAAGCTGAATGTGTTGCTGATGATGTGTGCCTCTGAATGGTGTTTTGTGTTACAGCGTTAACTTACCTCACCTTGTCCGTCCTTCACAGAGTCAGTTCGTGTCCTAACCACCTGGGGGGTGTCGGCGGGGTTTCTTGATCCAGAACTGCCGGGCTCCGATCCGTTTGGGCGCTGTGAGAGCGCGCCGTCAATCACCTCGCCAGGCCATTATATGTCTTTGTTTGCACTTGTATTATTGCACAGGAGGGAAATAAATTTTGTTCTTTGGAACCGCTCTCTGATTATTTAGCGCTGGTTCAGTCAGACGCTGGTTCGGTTCTCTAACCCGCGTCCTACACATAACATGAAAAATCATGCTCCAGCATCTGAAAAAGCTCTTTGGGAGCATCACGATGTCAACCAAAATGCTAATGGCATTTATACCTGACCCTCGAATGAACCGGTCCTGCCCCGCAGCCTTTTCAGGTGGGCTGCTGTTTTGAGTCATGGGCTGTGCCATGTCTCAACAGGGGGGATGGTTGGACTGGTTAATAATCATTTTTTGATGTTCGGGTTTCAGGCATATGCAAAAAACTACTGCAGAGCATGCTTAATTTGTGCAAAATATAACCTGCAGGGAAATGAGAGGCCAAAACGAGGAAAATTCCCAACACCTCAATACCATTTCAAATAATCCACATGGATTTTATTGAATTGAACCAATGTGAAGGAAGAAAATATTGCTTAGTACTGATTGACACATATAGCAAATGGGTGGAGGTATTTCCCGTCAAACATGCAGATGCTCTGACAGTCGCGAAGATTCTTTGTAGAGATATAATCCCACAATATGGGATACCTGAAACATTGTACAGCGATAATGGCGAACATTTTGTAAATATAATCATTCAGCATTTAGCAGATCACTTGAGAATAAATGCAAAAACACATTGCCCTCAAAGTGCAGGTTAGTGGAAAGAACAAATGGGACAATTAAAGTAGGCCCAGGAAATGCATGGAAGAAACAGGAAAAAATGCATGGAAGAAACATGAAAAAATTGGGTTTATTGTTTGGATTTGGTGAAATTATATATGCACATAACACCCAGGTCAGAGACTGGCCTTATACCATTTGAAATTTTGTACGGCAGGCCCTATAGGTTACCAGACTTACAGAAAATAGGGGCCTGATAGTGAAGATGAGGGATTAGTTGATTATATGAGACGTGTGTTGTCCCAACAGAATATCATACAGGCTAACACAATAACAGACTCTCCCATTTCTGTGCAGGACCCTGAGAATCAGATCCAGATTGGTGATTGGGTGCTGATAAAGACCATTAAGAGAAAGAACTGGTCATCTCCAAAGTGGGAGGGTCCATTCCAAGTGCTGCTAACCACCCCCACTGCAGTGAAAATTGCAGAGAGGTCATCTTGGGTGCATCTATCCCACTGCAAAAGACAAAGATATCTGAAAGATCCTGAACTGGACAAGGGAAACGACGTGTAAAGGTGTCGGCTGATGGCCTATTGGTCCAGCAACAGCTGGAAGCGCGTCTAACAACAAAGAGAGGGAGACCAGAGTGTGATCAGAGAACAAAGATAAAGAGCAAAGTTGAACCAGATAAGACACCCAAGCTCATCTAAGGTTCTGAAGCAGATGAGAAACCAGCTAAAACTGAGGAGAATCCTATCAACACAAGCTAGGATGAGAAGCAGACGGACTACAAGCTTGAAAAAGAGCGCAGAAGCAGACGGTGACCAGACCAGGAAGAGAAGCCAATGAATCTGTGTCTTTGAGAACAGGAGACGAGGAAGTCCTGTTCTATTCCTGTGTACCTGTACATTTAAAGAAAAATCAAGAACAGGACACAGGACAGAGCACGTTACATTATTTTACTTCCAACTGCAGCATGCCTTACACATACTGATGAGAGTACAGAGTTATGCATTACATCTGAAGGAAACAGCATAAAAAGAGTTCCTGATTCCCTCAGTCCCCAAAACCACGAATTGCTGGACTGAGACTCTGAACTGTCACCTTCAGTCCCTAAGCCCAGAACTGTCGAACTGAAATTCTGAACTGTCACCAAAGAAGAAGACATCTCTAAGACCAGAACTGTTGTCTCCTCTCTCTCTGAAAAGAAAAACAGAGAGAGAGAGAGAGAGAGATACATATTAAAAGGCTGCTCAAAGACTGTTTTAGGTATGGAAAGATTTGCTGATAAAGCAGGGTGCAAAGTGTGCACTCTGCTGATAATAATGATGATTATTGCTGTAATTGTGTCATCTACTGTGTGGTGGTATGGTAAAATATATGAACCACGTTACAATTCAGACATGAAGCAAGTGAAACCACGATCAAGTTTTGAATTGATGTTTGATACGCCACATAACCCATATCAGATGAACATGTGGTAGCATCAGCAATCGATCCTATGGTACTTAATCAATCAGTTCACTGACATACAGTCTCTTATATAACTACCAAGACACCAAAAAAACATATAATTTTAAAATTTCTTGCCTGTAGAAGGGTCAGTTGACATGCTTGTGCACACTAATCTTTTCCTTGATCCCAGAACTCGACTCACCTGTTATGCAAACAACCAGCCTTTGTTTTCTGGTCCAATTACTAATTTGGGAAAGATAGCTAAGCTGTTGTGTGAGGTCATTTTGCGGCCATGCACTCACCTGTCGAATGGAGGCTTTAATCATACCCAAGCTCCCTATGAGGGTAAATGTATAGATTGCTTCCAAGTGCCGGACCTGATGGGAACTTGTGCTCAGGTGAGCATGTATTGGCTGTGTAGCCACAACACCTTCATACCCCTCCCAGCAGGCCCCATATGGGGAACAGATGTGCCTCTGGAGGCGAAGCTGTGGTCCACAGACCAGAAAGTCTGTTGTCACTCTTCCCCTGGTGGGCATGGCCAAAGTGATGCTGCGCATGGAGACACTATATTACCGATTCAGCTACTTTTTGAACTCCACTGTTGAGGCTCCTAGAGGCATAAGGGCGGAGTTGTCAGCTCTGAGGATCATGGAAATGCTAGATCGAATGGTTTTGGATCAATTAACTGCAGCCTTGGGTGGTGTGTGTGCCATGGTGGGAGAAAGTTGTTGTACATTCATCCCAAACAACGATGATGATGGCGGATCAATAGGGTTGGCTATCCAGAATTTAACAATGTTAAAGAACACTGTGAGTCAGGATTTCGTTACAGATCATATCTGGACCTCATGGCTCTTTTCTGGATCATGGTATCACATTCTGTTAAAACTGCTTACCCCAATTATTGTCCTGCTGGCCTTGCTGAGTGTTATAATTTGCTGTATAATTCCTCTCGTATGATCATTGGTTCAACAGATGATTTCCACCACTGTCAATGGTTTGCTGCTAGATTGTGATTACATAGCTTTATTGCAGTCTGATTCTGCCCCATTTAGATGGGGTAAAATGATGGTTAAGAACATTGCTTCCTCTGAGTGTAAGATTTTGATGTTTCTACGAAGATGACCGGGCCACTGAAAGTCCAGGTATGGAGGTGGTGGCTTTGTGACGATGAGTTTGTAGATATTAACATTGATAAACAGGAGGAAATGTTAGAGAATTCTAAAGATACTTATCAATTATTGTCTTTGATCCTGTCTTTCATATATATATATATATATATATATATATATATATATATATATATATATATATATATATATATATGTGTGTGTGTGTGTGTGTGTGTGTGTGTGTGTGTGTGTGATTTCACTTAATATTACTTTCCAAGTTAACCAATGAACTGCTCATATACTAAAATGACCTTTTGCTAATATGAAGAATGTGAGAGCATAAGCCTTGGTTTTTCTCAGCACAGATGTACATTTTAGTTAACAGAACGACCCTGGGCAGGGAACGAGAGAACCTGTACACTAGCCCAAGGTTGGTGCTGTTATGTTTCATTTCTGATAACATATCAATCAACATATATCAATCAATATCAATGTGAGAATAGACTGGGAGACACCGCTATGGTTTGTATGTTGTCTTCTGTAATATGTATGCAACCTTGCTATGTCGGTATGCAACTTTGCTTCAAAAAATTCAGGAGGTGAGTGGCCGGGCCCTTCAGAGCTGACTGGCGAGCAGGGATGATGGTCATGCCTGCCGGCTCTCTCCCAATCAGGAAAGAAATCCAGTGTTTCCTGCGTGGTCATTCTCTGCAATAATTTGAGCTGTCTTTTTTACCAGGTTTAACCCTGACATTTGCAAATCCTCTTCAACCTATATTCAATTGAATACACCACAAAGACAAGATATTTAATGTTCAAACTGTGAAATGTTATTGTTTTTGTGCAAATATTTGCTCATTTTGAAAGGGATGCCTGCAACATGTTTCAAAAAAGCTGGGACAGTGGTATGTTTACCACTGTGTTACATCACCTTTCGTTCTGACAACACTCAATAAGTGTTTGGGAACTGAGGACACTAACTGTTGAAGCTTTGTAGGTGGAATTATTTCCTGTTCTTGCTTGATGTATGACTTCAGTTGTTCAACAGTCCGAGGGCTCCATTGTCGCTTCATAATGTCCCACACATTTTCAATGGGCGACAGGTCTGGACTGCAGGCAGGCCAGTCTAGTACCCGCACTCTTTTACTACGAAGCCACACTTTTGTAATACTTGCAGAATGTGGCTTGGCATTGTGTTGCTGAAATAAGCAGGGACATTCTTGAAAAAGACATTGCTTGGATGGCAGCATGTGTTGCTCCAAAACCTGGATGTACCTTTCAGCATTGATGGTGCCATCACAGACGCATAAGTTGCCCACGTCATTGGCAACTTACGCATCTGTGATGGTATGGGGGTGTGTTAGGGCATTAACACACCCCCATACCATCACAGATGCTGGATTTTGCGCTGGTAACAATCTGGATCAATCTTTGTCCGGAGGACAAAGAGGAAAAAGACCAAAAAACAATTTGAAACGTGGACTCATCAGACCACATCACACTTTTCCATTTAACGTCTGTCCATTTCAAATTAGCTCAGGCCCAGAGAAGGCGGCGGCGTTTCTGGATGTTGTTGATGTATGGCTTTCACTTTGCATGGTAGAGTTTTAACTTGCACTTGTAGATGTAGCAACGAACTGTGTTAACTGACTATGGTTTTCTGAAGTGTTCCTGAGTCGAACAGCCGAAAGACAAAGAAGAAGACATCCAAGTTAAACGATCATTCGATATGGAAAGTAGGAAGGTGATAGCATTTATTGTTTTTGAGTTATCATCTTAAGAAGCTGAAAAAAATTATTTCATCAACAGGTCTATTTCAGAATTTTCCCCTTAAATGATCTATCTTTTTACCCTGGACAGTAACTCACACACATATACACATAATGCTGTGTTTATCAAAAATTCTGATGATACAAAATTGATTAATGTGCATTTGTTTCTCAGTATCTTAACTCTGCACTTTAAAATTTTGGAGTGCCAGCAACTGTGACCTTGACAGTATTATCTAAAACAATTCCCAATAAATATACACAATCTGCCTGTACAGTGACATAATAGATTCAAAAAATAGTAAAGAAAAAATTGATTAAAACAAGTATAATCCTCTAGAAAAGAAAGAATTGTAACCACGTGTGCATTAACAGAATTCATGTTGAAAACGGAGAACTCATCTATGCGAGTGAGTACAATCATGCTCAGTGTCCTTTTACCCCACACTTCCAACATGTCAATTTCCTCTTTATATTATCAACTAATTCTGTTGTTCCTCTGGCTGTAATTTCCCTGAGAAGTTGAACTGCTTTCACAACATTTTTAACTGTTTAGATGACACTGGATATTTTGTCTCCATGTGCCTACAATCATTAGACTGTGGCTGTGTGTCATTTTGGCTGAGGGAACAACAATTACCCATTTTAGCCGTTTGTGGGGTTATCGCATAGGGAGATCTAACGAACAGGTTGTTGTTCTCTTTTCACTGTTTGGTCGCCGATCAGCCTGAAAAGTGTCACCGCTTCGACCTCTGGGAGGTGGGTGACCTTCCTTAAGGCTTCTTTCCAGGCTTGTGGGCTTTCAAACAGGTGTGGTGCATATAGAGTGTTCACAACTTACTTCACAGTCAGTGGCTTCATTTAGGTCTGCTGGTTAGACAGATGTCAGGCCACCCGCGATTCAGTTTGCGGACACTCTCAAACATCAAACATACATACACATTCACACAAACACATTCACACCGCCACACTTCAGCTGTTACCACGTTTTAACTCCGCTGTTCTGCGCCAACCATTTTTTAATATTTCCCGTGGACAATATTAAGGGAACGATTTATCCCACAATTTTTTGCCCGCCCACCAAAGGTTTTACCGACCCGACCTGTACAGATTTTTCGCACTGTTCCGCACCCTAAAGAGGATTCTAGCTGTTTTCTGTTTTCTTTTTAACTCTCACCTTACAGCCCTGTCATATCTCACACCTCACACCTTACAGTCAAGCTTAAAGACATTACGGGGTTTTTTTTCTCCGCGGTGACTCCCAGCCACATGCCACATGTGTACCAAGAAAAACAGTTCTCACCCATAGTCGATTCCTGTCGCTGAAATTCGAATGCCTTCACCCCGGTAAGTGCTGGCCCATCAGGGAGGAGCCCGCCCCTGGAAAGGGTCTCTCAGCGGTATATAATCCCGGCCGCAGTCTGTAACGGGGTCCTCCATCATGGGCTGACAACTCCCAGGTCTATTGGCATCCAGCTCCGAAGGACCATGAAAATGTCAGGGTTAAACCTGGTAAAAGAGACAGCTCAAATTATTGCAGAGAATGACCACACAGGAAACGCTGGATTTCTTTCCTGATCAGGAGCGAGCTGGCAGGCATGACCATCATCCCTGCTCGCCAGTCAGCTCTGAAGGGCCCGCCCACTCACCTCCTGAATTTATTGAAGCAAGGTTGCATACCGACATATTAAAGAAGACAATATACAAAACATAGCGGCGTCACCCAGTCTATTCTCACATTAATATGAATTGTTATCAGAAATGAAATTGTCTTAAAACATGACAAAACCAAATATTTAACAAATAAACTTCACCTGAATAAGAACAAAGAATGGAACATTTAAGACAGTCCAGTTAGATGTCTGCAGGAGTGAGGTGACTAAGGGGAGGGTGGATAGCCTGGAAGCCTACAAAACCTTCCAAATATGCTTGTATTCAGGCACCTGGAGTGTGCATTGCCTCCTTGTTTGTGGGGCAGAGCGATGGCTTCTCAGCCATGTTGTGACATCTAACCCAAATTCCGGTGAAGTTGGGACGTTGTGTAAAATGTAAATAAAAACAGAATACAATGATTTGCTGTTAGAGAATTCTAAAGATACTTATCAATTATTAATGTCTTTGATTCTGTCTTTCATATATATATAATATATATATATATATATATATATATATATATATATATATATATATATATATATATATATATATATATATATATATATATATACGAGGTCTGTCAATAAAGTATAGGTCCTTTTTATTTTTTTCAAAAACTATATGGATTTCATTCATATGTTTTTACGTCAGACATGCTTGAACCCTCGTGCGCATGCGTGAGTTTTTCCACGCCTGTCGGTGACGTCATTCGCCTGTGAGCACTCCTTGTGGGAGGAGTCGTCCAGCCCCTCGTCGGAATTCCTTTGTCTGAGAAGTTGCTGAGAGACTGGTGCTTTGATCAAAATTTTTTCTAAACCTGTGAGACACATCGAAGTGGACACGGTTCGAAAAATTAAGCTGGTTTTCCGTGAAAATTTTAACGGCCGATGAGAGATTTTGAGGTGATACTGTCGTTTTAAGGACTTCCCACGGTGTGAGACGTCGCGCAGCGCTCTCAGGCACCATCATCAGCCTGTTTCAAGCTGCAAACCTCCACATTTCAGGCTCTATTGATCCAGGACGTCGTGAGAGAACAGAGAAGTTTCAGAAGAAGTCGGTTTCAGCATTTTATCCGGATATTCCACTGTTAAAGGAGATTTTTTTAATGAAAGACGTGCGGACGGATTGCAGCGTCGGCTCGCAGCCGCCGCGACGCTCCGCCACAGGAAAAAAACCTCTGTTGGAAGCCTTAAGGACAAGTTGGAACATGTCCAGCTGTTAAACAATTTCTCATATACTCACTCCACTGAAAGCCATCAAAAGCCGCCTGGATTTTACAAATGGTTATCAACACGGAGGTGTTTTTCCTGTGCCGCCACACCGCGTCGGCTGCGTCCCGACGCGCGGACCCGTCCGCACGTCGTGTGTGTGTGTGTGTGTGTGTGTGTGTGTGTGTGTGTGTGAGATTTCACTTAATATTACTTTCCAAGTTAATCACTGAACTGCTCACACACTAAAATGACCTTTTGCTAATATGAAGAATGTGAGAGCATAAGCCTTGTTTTTTTTTCTAAGCACAGATGTACATTTTGGTTAACAGAATGACCTTGGGCAGGGAACGAGGGAGCCTGTACACTAGCCCAAGGTTGGCGCTGTTATGTTTAATTTCTGATAACAATTCATATTAATGTGAGAATAGACTGGGTGACGCCGCTATGTTTTGTATATTGTCTTCTTTAATATGTCGGTATGCAACCTTGCTATGTCGGTATTCAACTTTGCTTCAATAAATTCAGGAGGTGAGTGGGCGGGCCCTTCAGAGCTGATTGGCGAGCAGGGACGATGGTCATGCCTGCCAGCTCGCTCCTGATCAGGAAAGAAATCCAGCGTTTCCTGTGTGGTCATTCTCTGCAATAATTTGAGCTGTCTCTTTTACCAGGTTTAACCCTGACATTTTCACGGTCCTTCGGAGCTGGATGCCAATAGACCTGGGAGTTGTCAGCCCGTGATGGAGCACCCCGTTACAGACTGTGGCCGGGATTATATACCGCTGAGAGACCCTTTCCAGGGGCGGGCTCCTCCCTGATGGGCCAGCACTTACTGGGGTGAAGGCATTCGAATTTCAGCGACAGAAATCGACTATGGGTGAGAACTGTTTTTCTTGGTACACATGTGGCATGTGGCTGGGAGTCACCGCGGAGAAAAAAACCCCCGTAATGTCTTTAAGCTTGACTGTAAGGTGTGAGGTGTGAGATATGACAGGGCTCTAAGGTGAGAGTTAAAAAGAAAACAGAAAACAGCTAGAATCCTCTTTCGGGTGCGGAACAGTGCGAAAAATCTGTACAGGTCGGGTCGGTAAAACCTTTGGTGGGCGGGCCGTAAAATTGTGGGATAAATCGTTCCCTTAATATTGTCCATGGGAAATATTAAAAAATGGTTGGCGCAGAACAGAGGAGTTAAAACGTGGTAACAGCTGAAGTGTGGCGGTGTGAATGTGTTTGTGTGAATGTGTATGTATGTTTGATGTTTGAGAGTGTCCGCAAACTGAATCGCGGGTGGCCTGACATCTGTCTAACCAGCAGACCTAAATGAAGCCACTGACTGTGAAGTAAGTTGTGAACACTCTATATGCACCACACCTGTTTGAAAGCCCACAAGCCTGGAAAGAAGCCTTAAGGAAGGTCACCCACCTCCCAGAGGTCGAAGCGGTGACACTTTTCAGGCTGATCGGCGACCAAACAGTGAAAAGAGAACAACAACCTGTTCGTTAGATCTCCCTATGAGATAACCCCACAAACGGCTAAAATGGGTAATTGTTGTTCCCTCAGCCAAAATGACACACAGCCACAGTCTAATGATTTTAGGCACATGGAGACAAAATATCCAGTGTCATCTAAACAGTTAAAAATGTTGTGAAAGCAGTTCAACTTCTCAGGGAAATTACAGCCAGAGGAACAACAGAATTAGTTGATAATATAAAGAGGAAATTGACATGTTGGAAGTGTGGGGTAAAAGGACACTGAGCATGATTGTACTCACTCGCATAGATAAGGAGTTCTCCGTTTTCAACATGAATTCTGTTAATGCACATGTGGTTACAATTCTTTCTTTTCTAGAGGATTATACTTGTTTTAATCAATTTTTTCTTTACTATTTTTTGAATCTATTATGTCACTGTACAGGCAGATTGTGTATATTTATTGGGAATTGTTTTAAATAATACTGTCAAGGTCACAGTTGCTGGCACTCCAAAATTTTAAAATGCAGAGTTAAGATACTGAGAAACAAATGCACATTAATCAATTTTGTATCATCAGAATTTTTGATAAACACAGCATTATGTGTATATGTGTGTGAGTTACTGTCCAGGGTAAAAAGATAGATCATTTAAGGGGAAAATTCTGAAATAGACCTGTTGATGAAATAATTTTTTTCAGCTTCTTAAGATGATAACTCAAAAACAATAAATGCTATCACCTTCCTACTTTCCATATCGAATGATCGTATAACTTGGATGTCTTCTTGTCTTTCGGCTGTTCCCGTTAGGGCTCGCCACAGCAGATCAATTGTTTCCATCTCACCCTGTCCTCTGTATCTTCCTCTGTCACACCAACCACCTGCATGTCCTCCCTCAGCACATCCATAAACATCCTCTTTGGCCTCCCTCTTCTCCTCCTGCCTGGTGGCTCCATCCTCAGCATCCTTCTCCATATATACACTGGGTCCCTCCTCTGCACATGTCCAAACTATCTCAATCTCGCCTCTCTGACTTTGTCTCCAAATCGTCCCACCTAAGCTGTCCTTCTGATATGTTCATTCCTAATCTTGTCCATTCTCGTCACTCCCAAAGAGAATCTCAACATCTTCAGCTCTACCACCTCCAGCTCTGCCTCCTGTCCTTTTGTTAGTGCCCCTGTCTCTAAGCCGTAGAACATAGCTGGTCTCACTACTGTCTTGTAAACTTTCCCCTTCACTCTTGCTGATATTCTTCGGTCACAAATCACTCCTGCCACCTTTCTCCATCCAGTCCACCCTGCCTGCACTCTCTTCTTCACCTCTCTACCACACTCTCCATTACTTTGAACAGCTGACCCCAAATATTTAAACTCATCTACTTTCACCACTTCTACTCCTTGTAACTGCACTATTCCACTGGGCTCCCTCCCATTCACACACATGTACTCAGTCTTGCTTCTACTGACTTTCATTCCCCTTCTCTCCAAAGCATATCTCCAACTCTCCAGACTAGACTCAACTTGCTCTCTACTCTCACTACAGATCACAATGTCATCTGCAAACATCATAGTCCATGGGGACTCCTGTCTGATCTCATCCGTCAATCTGCCCATCACCACTGCAAACAAGAAAGGACTCAGAGCTGATCCTTGGTGTAATCCCACCTCCACCTTGAATGAGTCTGTCATCCCGACTGCGCATCTCACCACTGTCACACTATTCTTGTACATGTCCTGCACTAACCTAACATACTTCTCTGCCACTCCAGACTTCCTCATACAATACCACAGCTCTTCTTTTGGCACCCTATCATAAGCTTTTTTTAAGTCCATAAACACTCAATGTAACTCTTTCTGGCCTTCTCTGTACTTCTCCAACAGTATTCTCAGAGCAAACATTACATCTGTAGTGCTCTTTCTCAGCGTGAAACCATATTCACAAATCCTTTTCTCCTTCCTTACTATTCAGCTTCTTGTACAGCTCGCAATATGCCTTTTTCTTCACTTTTGCCACTCCTCTTTTCGCCTTACGCCGCATCTCCTTGTACTCCTGTCTACTTTCTTCATCTCTCTGACTATCCCAAAACCTTTTCGCCAACCTCTTTCTCCTTATGCTTTCCTGGACCTCTTCATTCCACCACCAAGTCTCCTTGTCTTCCTTCCACTGTCCAGATGTCACACCCAGTACTGTCCTAGCTGTCTCCCTCACCACATCTACAGTACTTTTCCAGTTGTCCAAAATTGCTTCCCCTCCAACCAGTGCTTCTCTCACCTGCTCCCTACATTTCACACAACAGTCTTCCTCCTTCAGCTTCCACCAGCTGATCCTTTGTTGAGCTCTCACTCTCTTCTTCTTTACCTCTAAAGTCATCCTAGAAACAACCATCCTATGCTGTCTAACGACACTCTCTCCTGCCACCACCTTACAGTCTCTGATTTCTTTAGCTTGCATCTCCTATAAAGAATGTAGTCTACCTGTGTGCACCTTCCTCCATTCTTATATGTTACCCTGTGCTCCTCTGTTTTCTTAAAGTAGGTATTCACCACAGCCATTTCCATCCTTTTTGCAAAATCAACTACCATCTGTCCTTCCCCATTCCTATCCTTAATACCATATCTACCTATTACTTCCTCATCACCTCTGTTCCCTTCACCAACATGTCCATTGAAATCTGATCCTATCACCACTCTTTCATGCTTGGGTACACTCTCCACCACCTCATCTAACACACTCCAGAAATCTTCTTTCTCCTTCATCTCACAACCTACCGGTGGGGCATATGCACTGATGATATTCATCATCACCCCTTCAATTTCCAACTTCACACTCATCACCCTGTCAGACACTCGCTTAACCTCCAACACACTTTGAACATACTCTTCCTTTAAAATGACCCCAACACCATTTCTCTTCCTGTCCTCACCATGGTACAACAACTTGTACCCACCGCCGATGCTCCTGCTCTTACTTCCCTTCCACTTGGTCTCTTGCACACACAATATGTCTACCTTTCTCCTCTCCATCATATCAGCCAACTCTCTCCCTTTACCAGTCATACTACCAACATTCAAAGTCCCCACTCTCATTTCCACCCTTATAGTTTTAATATAACTTGGATATAGTTGTTAGAATATGGTTGATTTTTACACACTGGATAAAGTGTAAAAGTTGCTTAGTTTCGCCTACTTAACCGATTTCAAGCAAAAGCTAATCAAGATTATACACTGGTAGAGTAGTTAATGATTGGATTTATTGTTGTGAATATTTTCATGTGGTGTTGGATTGAAATTTGTGTGGGTTGGTTCTTTTCTGTCTCGAACAAAAAATTTCAGATTGACTGCTTCAACTGAACATTGCGGTATTTGGCCTATTTTGCCTCAGTAATCATGAATGAGCTACTGTGGAGCTGACCAATTAGATCAATGAGTTTCTGCGGGTATTCATAAACTCATCTGGAAACAGGGTTGACAATTGTGACGTGTTTATAGAGCTCATGTTGGAAGCATTAATATTGGTGAGGGTGAATTGACATCAATGTAGAAGCAACAAATTATAATAACTCAATATTTTGATCATCCTGTGTTTTGATTGGGACAATATGAACTTTCATGAGATGCTACTAACCCCTGCTGCAAATCAAGAAAGAAGCTGCAGGCTTTCGTAAAGAACCGATGAAGCGCTTATTAGTCATTATTTGATGTATGCAGATTAAGTTAGGTCTTAAAGGATAGAGATTATTGGGAAGCTTTTTGCATACACACTGTCCGTCTTGATCCATGTTTATTCCTATGAACTACACATTATTTGTGTTTCTGATTCTGTCCTTGTTCAATTTTTCATTTATTATTGGTGTTTCAGCAAACAGGTCTATTCTGAGATAAATTACTGATAAATCAACATTGATCAATTCTTATCACTCAATCACTTTTTTGTTTGTGATTCTTGAAAAAAAATCCTGAAGGTACCAGCGCTACAGGCTATGCAGCAGTCTCCTCTGACAAAATCTTTATGCTTTATTGAGCCTTTATGCTCTAGCTTTACCTACCCTGTCAGCCCAAGCTGCAGAACTCATAGCCTTGACCAAGGCCTGTAACTTGATGAAGGGGAAAAGAGTGACTATATACACTGATGGTCAGTATGCCTTCTCGACAGTCCATGTTTTTGCCCAATATTGGAAAAATAGAGGGATGATTACATCATCTGGGAAACTAGTTTTACACAATGATCTTTTGCTGTCTTTGTTGCAAGCAGTCCAGCTTCCCGCAGCCGTTGCCATATGTAAGTGTGCTGCGCATACTACCAGTCAGGACCCCATTTCCTGTGGGAATCGTTTTGCAGATGAAACTGCAAATACAGATGCAATTAAAGCATCTCGCGAACCAAATCAAACAAACAGATGCCCGTATTACGGAGATCGCAGTGCAAGCGGTTCCGCTTCCTGCTGCTCCAGCTGCAGCACCATCGATACCGGTGCAGATAATTCCGTCGTCCAGGTTCGGCTCCTGAACCAGTTTTTTATCATCTGGTAAAAACAAATACCATTGCTCCACGGTTGCTGAATCTCAGACAGGGGAGGCAGAGCGCAGCAGATTACTCACTTGACTTCTGAATTTTTTCTGCACAGTCCGGTTGGAATGCCGCAGCATTGAGAGGGGTGTTTGTAGAGGGTTTGAACGATTCCCTGAAAGACGAGCTAGCAGTCTGTGATGAACCAAAAGATTTAGATGAGTTAATATCTTTGGTTATTCGTCTAGACGATCGGATAAAGGAGCGTGGACGCGAGAGAGGGCGGAGCTCTGAGCGGGTCTTTACATCTCGGGGTTTTCTCCGACACAGATCAGGGCTGCCTCTTCTTCACACCACTGAGACTCCTCCGATGGGACCTCTAGCTCCTCTAGTGGATGAGCCGATGCAGCTCGGCAGGGTCGAAACAGCCATATTGCCCCGGTCAAACAAGTGTCAGGAAGTATGACAATGACGTAGCTCCAGGTGTTTTTAGAAATAAGTAGTGTAAAGAAAAAAGGGGGATTTTTTGTGAGTTACTGAGAAATAAAAAGAAACAGACCAATTGTTTTTATTTTTCGGTCTGTTTTTGTTTTTCTTGTTGGGATATGGGGTTTTATGGGAGTTATATGATGTTTTTGTGAATTAGAGCACTTGAGGCGGTCCTGGTGGAGTGAACAGACTGGCAGATCGGAGCTCGGTTGGACTCAGGTAATCGTGAGTTTTATTATTTGTAGTTATTTATTTTCTGTTAGTGGATTGGGTCGTTTTGTTTTGTTGTTTTTTATTTCCCTGTCCCCTAACCCCCACCTCACACACTTCTGTACCATTCGTCTTTAGTGTTGTGGGGTGGTGCAGGTTGGTTACACTGGGCGTCTCCGAGAAAACCTCTGCACCTGGGGGGGGGGGGGGGGGGGTTCAGGGTCGTTATTTATTTTTAGTTGATTCCCGGTTCCACTCCAGCCTCAGTGAGCCTTTGACCGTTCGCCATCGGTGTCACTGAGGTGTAGTGCAGTGGGAATGTGCTTCAGTCGGAGTGGTGGCGCCGATCCGAGCCGTACGCCTTTTCCGCTGTCCACCCCTCCCGGTAGGCTGAAGTATAGTCTAAGTAATGACATCGGAAGTACTTCCGGTTTTCCTCTGTGCTTGGGGTGGGACTGGATTGTTTTTTTTCTCCTGTTTTCTTCCCTGGCTTGGTAGTTTTGAGCCATTCGCCAAAACATTTACTGTCGTTAGGCTCTGGGGGTGTTACGGGGTCTTTCGGTGTGCTGGGGGGGACAACGGGGCTTCCTTTTGTTTTTATTTGCCCCCGGGGTAGTTTATTGGGGTCCTCTGGGGGTTTGGGATCTTTATGTTGTTTATGTTTCCTCCTGTTTTCCACCTCCGGGGTTGATGGAACGGTCCTCTGGGGGGGGGGGGGGGGGGGGGGAGTTGACTGTGGGGCTGACTAGCCATGTGTGGCTGGGGCTGGGGTTTCTGGGTCATGGGGGTGTCTCCTGGGGTTGATGGGATGGTCCTCTGGGGGGCACTAAGGCTCCCGTATATGCCTGGGGACCTCAGGAGGGCTATAGCCACGGTTATTACTCCTGGAGCTGGCGCTAATGTCCTCTAAGGGGTGTTGTGCTCCACTAGTCGTCTGGGGGGGTGTTTTGTTATTTTTCATTTATGGAACTTGTGTTTATATTGTGTTGATGGGGCTCTGTTGGGTTTTTGGGATTGTATTTTTTTCTTTTCTCCCCGGGGTTTGATGGGACGGTCTTCTGGGGAGGAGTTGGGGTGGTTATTGTGTTTTTATTTTATGTTGTTCCCCGGTGTGCTTCCCTGTGGTGTGTTTATACTGTCATCTGGGGGGAGTATGTTGGGGGGTTTTTCTGTGTGTTTTTGTTTTTATGTTGGACTGTGTTATGGGTTTCTTTTGGGTGTTGTTTGGGTCTGTTTTGGTTTTGATGCCAGCCGGCCTTCCAGCCGCATTATCCTGTTCTGTTGCCTGCTGTGGACTCTGGGGGTGTTGCACTGCCTGATTCCTGCCCTGGACCCCGGAGGGAGGGGCTGTTTTCGGACCAGGTCTGTGTGGTCGCCGGGAGGCTTCCCATTGATGGGGGGGTACTGTTGTGTGTTGGCAGTTTTGGCTGGACTTTTGGTGCTGCTTTTATTTTGTTTTTCTCTCCAGGTGGTTTGAACTGATTCCTGAGAGGAATGTGCTGTACAGACGAATCCTGCACCCTTATTAAGCCTATCTGCTGCACCTGTGGATGACACTCACGTGCGGACCTAAGGACTTTCAGCTGGGACCAATTATGAGATGAAGTACTGCATTTAAGCCCTGAGTGACCAGGGCTGAATTGCCGGAGAATATGACCTTGTGACGACCGTTTGGGTGACGCTGAGGGCTGCTCCAGGTTCTAACACATCGTGCCTGTGAAGGAGGTCGGGGGTAAGGGATACACGCTGTCAGCATACTTCAGAGGTGACTACTGCTTGAGTAATTAATGATTGTAATTTGGTGTCTAACGCAGCTTTATTGGAACAGTGGTGAAAATTGTGTGGTTTGCTCCTCACTGCCGTGGTGTGCGGATTAATGATCCTCCACTTGCCATGAGAAGCTGCCCCTTTAAATTAAGCCTGAATTTAAAGCTGAATGTGTTGCTGATGATGTGTGCCTCTGAATGGTGTTTTGTGTTACAGCGTTAACTTACCTCACCTTGTCCGTCCTTCACAGAGTCAGTTCGTGTCCTAACCACCTGGGGGGTGTCGGCGGGGTTTCTTGGATCCAGAACTGCCGGGCTCCGATCCGTTTGGGCGCTGTGAGAGCGCGCCGTCAATCACCTCGCCAGGCCATTATATGTCTTTTGTTTGCACTTGTATTATTGCACAGGAGGGAAATAAATTTTGTTCTTTGGAACCGCTCTCTGATTATTTAGCGCTGGGTTCAGTCAGACGCTGGTTCGGTTCTCTAACCCGCGTCCTACACATAACATGAAAAATCATGCTCCAGCATCTGAAAAAGCTCTTTGGGAGCATCACGATGTCAACCAAAATGCTAATGGCATTTATACCTGACCCTCGAATGAACCGGTCCTGCCCCGCAGCCTTTTCAGGTGGGCTGCTGTTTTGAGTCATGGGCTGTGCCATGTCTCAACAGGGGGGATGGTTGGACTGGTTAATAATCATTTTTTGATGTTCGGGTTTCAGGCATATGCAAAAAACTACTGCAGAGCATGCTTAATTTGTGCAAAATATAACCTGCAGGGAAATGAGAGGCCAAAACGAGGAAAATTCCCAACACCTCAATACCATTTCAAATAATCCACATGGATTTTATTGAATTGAACCAATGTGAAGGAAGAAAATATTGCTTAGTACTGATTGACACATATAGCAAATGGGTGGAGGTATTTCCCGTCAAACATGCAGATGCTCTGACAGTCGCGAAGATTCTTTGTAGAGATATAATCCCACAATATGGGATACCTGAAACATTGTACAGCGATAATGGCGAACATTTTGTAAATATAATCATTCAGCATTTAGCAGATCACTTGAGAATAAATGCAAAAACACATTGCCCTCAAAGTGCAGGTTTAGTGGAAAGAACAAATGGGACAATTAAAGTAGGCCCAGGAAATGCATGGAAGAAACAGGAAAAAATGCATGGAAGAAACATGAAAAAATTGGGTTTATTGTTTGGATTTGGTGAATTATATATGCACATAACACCCAGGTCAGAGACTGGCCTTATACCATTTGAAATTTTGTACGGCAGGCCCTATAGGTTACCAGACTTACAGAAAATAGGGGCCTGATAGTGAAGATGAGGGATTAGTTGATTATATGAGACGTGTGTTGTCCCAACAGAATATCATACAGGCTAACACAATAACAGACTCTCCCATTTCTGTGCAGGACCCTGAGAATCAGATCCAGATTGGTGATTGGGTGCTGATAAAGACCATTAAGAGAAAGAACTGGTCATCTCCAAAGTGGGAGGGTCCATTCCAAGTGCTGCTAACCACCCCCACTGCAGTGAAAATTGCAGAGAGGTCATCTTGGGTGCATCTATCCCACTGCAAAAGACAAAGATATCTGAAAGATCCTGAACTGGACAAGGGAAACGACGTGTAAAGGTGTCGGCTGATGGCCTATTGGTCCAGCAACAGCTGGAAGCGCGTCTAACAACAAAGAGAGGGAGACCAGAGTGTGATCAGAGAACAAAGATAAAGAGCAAAGTTGAACCAGATAAGACACCCAAGCTCATCTAAGGTTCTGAAGCAGATGAGAAACCAGCTAAAACTGAGGAGAATCCTATCAACACAAGCTAGGATGAGAAGCAGACGGACTACAAGCTTGAAAAAGAGCGCAGAAGCAGACGGTGACCAGACCAGGAAGAGAAGCCAATGAATCTGTGTCTTTGAGAACAGGAGACGAGGAAGTCCTGTTCTATTCCTGTGTACCTGTACATTTAAAGAAAAATCAAGAACAGGACACAGGACAGAGCACGTTACATTATTTTACTTCCAACTGCAGCATGCCTTACACATACTGATGAGAGTACAGATTTATGCATTACATCTGAAGGGAAACAGCATAAAAAGAGTTCCTGATTCCCTCAGTCCCCAAAACCACGAATTGCTGGACTGAGACTCTGAACTGTCACCTTCAGTCCCTAAGCCCAGAACTGTCGAACTGAAATTCTGAACTGTCACCAAAGAAAGAAGACATCTCTAAGACCAGAACTGTTGTCTCTCTCTCTCTCTGAAAAGAAAAACAGAGAGAGAGAGAGAGAGAGATACATATTAAAAGGCTGCTCAAAGACTGTTTTAGGTATGGAAAGATTTGCTGATAAAGCAGGGTGCAAAGTGTGCACTCTGCTGATAATAATGATGATTATTGCTGTAATTGTGTCATCTACTGTGTGGTGGTATGGTAAATATATGAACCACGTTACAATTCAGACATGAAGCAAGTGAAACCACGATCAAGTTTTGAATTGATGTTTGATACGCCACATAACCCATATCAGATGAACATGTGGTAGCATCAGCAATCGATCCTATGGTACTTAATCAATCAGTTCACTGACATACAGTCTCTTATATAACTACCAAGACACCAAAAAAACATATAATTTTAAAATTTCTTGCCTGTAGAAGGGTCAGTTGACATGCTTGTGCACACTAATCTTTTCCTTGATCCCAGAACTCGACTCACCTGTTATGCAAACAACCAGCCTTTGTTTTCTGGTCCAATTACTAATTTGGGAAAGATAGCTAAGCTGTTGTGTGAGGTCATTTTGCGGCCATGCACTCACCTGTCGAATGGAGGCTTTAATCATACCCAAGCTCCCTATGAGGGTAAATGTATAGATTGCTTCCAAGTGCCGGACCTGATGGGAACTTGTGCTCAGGTGAGCATGTATTGGCTGTGTAGCCACAACACCTTCATACCCCTCCCAGCAGGCCCCATATGGGGAACAGATGTGCCTCTGGAGGCGAAGCTGTGGTCCACAGACCAGAAAGTCTGTTGTCACTCTTCCCCTGGGTGGGCATGGCCAAAGTGATGCTGCGCATGGAGACACTATATTACCGATTCAGCTACTTTTTGAACTCCACTGTTGAGGCTCCTAGAGGCATAAGGGCGGAGTTGTCAGCTCTGAGGATCATGGAAATGCTAGATCGAATGGTTTTGGATCAATTAACTGCAGCCTTGGGTGGTGTGTGTGCCATGGTGGGAGAAAGTTGTTGTACATTCATCCCAAACAACGATGATGATGGCGGATCAATAGGGTTGGCTATCCAGAATTTAACAATGTTAAAGAACACTGTGAGTCAGGATTTCGTTACAGATCATATCTGGACCTCATGGCTCTTTTCTGGATCATGGTATCACATTCTGTTAAAACTGCTTACCCCAATTATTGTCCTGCTGGCCTTGCTGAGTGTTATAATTTGCTGTATAATTCCTCTCGTATGATCATTGGTTCAACAGATGATTTCCACCACTGTCAATGGTTTGCTGCTAGATTGTGATTACATAGCTTTATTGCAGTCTGATTCTGCCCCATTTAGATGGGGTAAATGATGGTTAAGAACATTGCTTCCTCTGAGTGTAAGATTTTGATGTTTCTACGAAGATGACCGGGCCACTGAAAGTCCAGGTATGGAGGTGGTGGCTTTGTGACGATGAGTTTGTAGATATTAACATTGATAAACAGGAGGAAATGTTAGAGAATTCTAAAGATACTTATCAATTATTGTCTTTGATCCTGTCTTTCATATATATATATATATATATATATATATATATATATATATATATATATATATATATATATATATGTGTGTGTGTGTGTGTGTGTGTGTGTGTGTGTGTGTGATTTCACTTAATATTACTTTCCAAGTTAACCAATGAACTGCTCATATACTAAAATGACCTTTTGCTAATATGAAGAATGTGAGAGCATAAGCCTTGGTTTTTCTCAGCACAGATGTACATTTTAGTTAACAGAACGACCCTGGGCAGGGAACGAGAGAACCTGTACACTAGCCCAAGGTTGGTGCTGTTATGTTTCATTTCTGATAACATATATCAATCAACATATATCAATCAATATCAATGTGAGAATAGACTGGGAGACACCGCTATGGTTTGTATGTTGTCTTCTGTAATATGTATGCAACCTTGCTATGTCGGTATGCAACTTTGCTTCAAAAAATTCAGGAGGTGAGTGGCCGGGCCCTTCAGAGCTGACTGGCGAGCAGGGATGATGGTCATGCCTGCCGGCTCTCTCCCAATCAGGAAAGAAATCCAGTGTTTCCTGCGTGGTCATTCTCTGCAATAATTTGAGCTGTCTTTTTTACCAGGTTTAACCCTGACATTTGCAAATCCTCTTCAACCTATATTCAATTGAATACACCACAAAGACAAGATATTTAATGTTCAAACTGTGAAATGTTATTGTTTTTGTGCAAATATTTGCTCATTTTGAAAGGGATGCCTGCAACATGTTTCAAAAAAGCTGGGACAGTGGTATGTTTACCACTGTGTTACATCACCTTTCGTTCTGACAACACTCAATAAGTGTTTGGGAACTGAGGACACTAACTGTTGAAGCTTTGTAGGTGGAATTATTTCCTGTTCTTGCTTGATGTATGACTTCAGTTGTTCAACAGTCCGAGGGCTCCATTGTCGCTTCATAATGTCCCACACATTTTCAATGGGCGACAGGTCTGGACTGCAGGCAGGCCAGTCTAGTACCCGCACTCTTTTACTACGAAGCCACACTTTTGTAATACTTGCAGAATGTGGCTTGGCATTGTGTTGCTGAAATAAGCAGGGACATTCTTGAAAAGACATTGCTTGGATGGCAGCATGTGTTGCTCCAAAACCTGGATGTACCTTTCAGCATTGATGGTGCCATCACAGACGCATAAGTTGCCCACGTCATTGGCAACTTACGCATCTGTGATGGTATGGGGGTGTGTTAGGGCATTAACACACCCCCATACCATCACAGATGCTGGATTTTGCGCTGGTAACAATCTGGATCAATCTTTGTCCGGAGGACAAAGAGGAAAAAGACCAAAAAACAATTTGAAACGTGGACTCATCAGACCACATCACACTTTTCCATTTAACGTCTGTCCATTTCAAATTAGCTCAGGCCCAGAGAAGGCGGCGGCGTTTCTGGATGTTGTTGATGTATGGCTTTCACTTTGCATGGTAGAGTTTTAACTTGCACTTGTAGATGTAGCAACGAACTGTGTTAACTGACTATGGTTTTCTGAAGTGTTCCTGAGTCGAACAGCCGAAAGACAAAGAAGAAGACATCCAAGTTAAACGATCATTCGATATGGAAAGTAGGAAGGTGATAGCATTTATTGTTTTTGAGTTATCATCTTAAGAAGCTGAAAAAAATTATTTCATCAACAGGTCTATTTCAGAATTTTCCCCTTAAATGATCTATCTTTTTACCCTGGACAGTAACTCACACACATATACACATAATGCTGTGTTTATCAAAAATTCTGATGATACAAAATTGATTAATGTGCATTTGTTTCTCAGTATCTTAACTCTGCACTTTAAAATTTTGGAGTGCCAGCAACTGTGACCTTGACAGTATTATCTAAAACAATTCCCAATAAATATACACAATCTGCCTGTACAGTGACATAATAGATTCAAAAAATAGTAAAGAAAAAATTGATTAAAACAAGTATAATCCTCTAGAAAAGAAAGAATTGTAACCACGTGTGCATTAACAGAATTCATGTTGAAAACGGAGAACTCATCTATGCGAGTGAGTACAATCATGCTCAGTGTCCTTTTACCCCACACTTCCAACATGTCAATTTCCTCTTTATATTATCAACTAATTCTGTTGTTCCTCTGGCTGTAATTTCCCTGAGAAGTTGAACTGCTTTCACAACATTTTTAACTGTTTAGATGACACTGGATATTTTGTCTCCATGTGCCTACAATCATTAGACTGTGGCTGTGTGTCATTTTGGCTGAGGGAACAACAATTACCCATTTTAGCCGTTTGTGGGGTTATCGCATAGGGAGATCTAACGAACAGGTTGTTGTTCTCTTTTCACTGTTTGGTCGCCGATCAGCCTGAAAAGTGTCACCGCTTCGACCTCTGGGAGGTGGGTGACCTTCCTTAAGGCTTCTTTCCAGGCTTGTGGGCTTTCAAACAGGTGTGGTGCATATAGAGTGTTCACAACTTACTTCACAGTCAGTGGCTTCATTTAGGTCTGCTGGTTAGACAGATGTCAGGCCACCCGCGATTCAGTTTGCGGACACTCTCAAACATCAAACATACATACACATTCACACAAACACATTCACACCGCCACACTTCAGCTGTTACCACGTTTTAACTCCGCTGTTCTGCGCCAACCATTTTTTAATATTTCCCGTGGACAATATTAAGGGAACGATTTATCCCACAATTTTTTGCCCGCCCACCAAAGGTTTTACCGACCCGACCTGTACAGATTTTTCGCACTGTTCCGCACCCTAAAGAGGATTCTAGCTGTTTTCTGTTTTCTTTTTAACTCTCACCTTACAGCCCTGTCATATCTCACACCTCACACCTTACAGTCAAGCTTAAAGACATTACGGGGTTTTTTTTCTCCGCGGTGACTCCCAGCCACATGCCACATGTGTACCAAGAAAAACAGTTCTCACCCATAGTCGATTCCTGTCGCTGAAATTCGAATGCCTTCACCCCGGTAAGTGCTGGCCCATCAGGGAGGAGCCCGCCCCTGGAAAGGGTCTCTCAGCGGTATATAATCCCGGCCGCAGTCTGTAACGGGGTCCTCCATCATGGGCTGACAACTCCCAGGTCTATTGGCATCCAGCTCCGAAGGACCATGAAAATGTCAGGGTTAAACCTGGTAAAAGAGACAGCTCAAATTATTGCAGAGAATGACCACACAGGAAACGCTGGATTTCTTTCCTGATCAGGAGCGAGCTGGCAGGCATGACCATCATCCCTGCTCGCCAGTCAGCTCTGAAGGGCCCGCCCACTCACCTCCTGAATTTATTGAAGCAAGGTTGCATACCGACATATTAAAGAAGACAATATACAAAACATAGCGGCGTCACCCAGTCTATTCTCACATTAATATGAATTGTTATCAGAAATGAAACATAACAGCGCCAACCTTGGGCTAGTGTACAGGCTCCCTCATTCCCTGCCCAAGGTCATTCTGTTAACTAAAATGTACATCTGTGCTTAGAAAAAAAAAACAAGGCTTATGCTCTCACATTCTTCATATTAGCAAAAGGTCATTTTAGTGTGTGAGCAGTTCAGTGATTAACTTGGAAAGTAATATTAAGTGAAATCTCACACACACACACACACACACACACACACATATATATATATATATATATATATATATATATATATATATATGAAAGACAGAATCAAAGACATTAATAATTGATAAGTATCTTTAGAATTCTCTAACAGCAAATCATTGTATTCTGTTTTTATTTACATTTTACACAACGTCCCAACTTCACCGGAATTTGGGTTAGATGTCACAACATGGCTGAGAAGCCATCGCTCTGCCACACAAACAAGGAGGCAATGCACACTCCAGATGCCTGAATACAAGCATATTTGGAAGGTTTTGTAGGCTTCCAGGCTATCCACCCTCCCCTTAGTCACCTCACTCCTGCAGACATCTAACTTGACTGTCTTAAATGTTGCATTCTTTGTTCTTATTCAGGTGAAGTTTATTTGTTAAATATTTGGTTTTGTCATGTTTTAAGACAATTTTAGATATTTTCTTGTTCATTTAAAATTATATGTTCATCATGACTACTACTGATAACCCTTTCACATTGGGGCCAACGTGGAATTGCATATTGCGGCGTACCGTCTATGCTGATTTAAGCACCTCCACGGCCAATTTAACGGCTCTGCACCAAGTTTTTGCTCCGTACGCAGCAGCATGCTGAGGTCTCGGCCAGAAGGACACAAAAAATTAAACCTGTTTAAATTTTTCTGCGTAGAGCTCTGGATGCAGGAAGCACAGAGTTTCGAAGCAGGCCTGCACAACACGGCACACTGTACACATCCAAAAACTGAGTGCATGTATCCAGAGTGAATCAGCTGCAGTACAGGTGTAGCATGTGTGGCTGCATGATCATGCAGCCTGCAATGCCTCTGTGTGCTCAGAACAGGTAATCGAACCTCAGCTCATAAATCCCGAAATCCAGAAGCAGAAAAGAAACAGCAGGTCTTGGAAAAAAAGAGCAGAGACACAGTGCTCTCTCTCTCTCTGTCTATGTCTCTCTCTCAAATGCTGACAAGAAACGGGATGTTTAAATATGCTTGTGAGTTTAAATAGCAATATTTTCTACTTTTTTGGGGAGAGAGGGCACAAAACAGACTCTGAACTTTGCGATCTGTTTCATGCAGACAGACTGCGTAAATATTACCTGTTCGCTTCAGTACAATCCATCATCACAGTCTGATGGACACATATCCACATAAGCTCCTGATTTTGGAAAACGTCTGAAAATACTTTTAATTCCTGTCGTGGCTGGAAGCATAGCATTTTAAAACAAGTCCTTCATTGCATTCTTTATGCAATGAAAATGATCTACCAAGACAAAAAAATAAAATAAAATAAAATAATGTTAAATTACTCTGTTTCTGTCCTGCACCACACCGTGCAGTAACAACCCGAACCACTTTGTGGAAACAGGGCTGTCGGCATATGCTGGTCATCAAGGTGTGACAGCTACATTAATTTATGCCAGTGTTTTTAATAAATGGCTTTACAGAGTAACCATACACTACGATAATCAAATCTAGGAATGCAACAGTGCACCATCACACACCAGCCTGCACAGGGATGACGCCAAATGTGCCCAAATTTCCAGCATACTCCATATGCATTTTAGTGCAACTGTGTGCAAGCCCACTGTGAAAGGGGCTTTAGTTATTATTATTGTTCATTCATTGACTGTTAGAAGTATTGTGATGCATAAAATAAATAAACACAAGAATAAGAATAAGTATGACTTTATTAATCCCAAAATGGAAATTTATTTGCCTGTGAGCTCATCTACCATTTGCAGAAGAATTCAAAACCCTGATGGCAGCAGGTATCGTCTATATCTTTCTGTTCTGCATCGAAGAGAGAGAAGTTGTTCACCACTGCTCTTGTTTTAGTCCATCATGGTGTTATAAAGAGGATGATCTAAGTTCAGAATAGCCTTGAACATCTCCAGTGTCTATATCTCCACCTCCCCCAGTGTGTCCAACTTAGCTCCATCCACAGAGCCAGCTCGACAAAATAATATATCCAGTCTCCTTCCATCCTTGTATCTGATGCTGCCTCCTAACATGTTGGTAATATCACCAGTCTTTAGAATGCTCTGAAGATGAATACTGAAGCCTGGGCATTAGTGAAGGGAATTCAGATTCAGAAGTTTTCTCAGTACATGAATTAAAAAAACAAACTCTGAATCTGATTCACTAATGTCCAGCCCTCAGAATACATCTTAAAAGCATTCTGGAAAGCCTGGTTATGTAATCAACATGTTAGGAGGCAGCATCATGGTGGTGATGGTGCTCATGTGGTGTTGCTCCAAGACAGCTATACTAAAATACAAAATGGACAAAATGGAGTGAAATGGGGCGTAATGGAGCCTGATAATCATGAAATGGGGGTAAAATGTAAAGAAATGGAGCAGACTAACCCAGACTGACTCCAAATATGATTAAATATGATTCAATTAAGTACTTTTATTTAATTATTTTTAAGTGAAATGGAGCAAAATGGGGACTGATAATAACAAAATGGGATAAAACGTAAAGAAATGGAGGAGACTGACTCCAAATATGATTCAATTAAGTAATTTTATTTAATTATTTATAAACAAAATGGAGCGAAATGGGGACTGATAATAATGAAACGGGGTAAAACGTAACGAAATGGAGCAGACTGACCCACTGAATGAAGTTTCATCTCTTGAATGCCAGGTAGCACACCTACCCCTACTACATGTACTGAGCACATCTCACAAAAACAAAAGCCAAACAACTGAATAAAAGTAATTATTCGGAGTCAGTCTGGGTCACTCTGCTCCATTTTGTTACATTTTACCCCCATTTTGTGGTTATCAGTACCCATTTCGCTCCATTTTGTATTTTAGTATGGCCCGCTCCAAGGTGGCTGTTGTTCTGACACATGTTGCTCTGGGATGGGTGAGTATGAGTATAGACAGTATACCCACTGTAAAAAAAATAGACTACACCACCAAGTGGCAGAAGGCATCAAATGCATTACACTTCCCACTCCTGGTAACAGCTACATGACACTTAACTAAACTGATTAAACCAACTGAACTACAAAAAACACAATAAATCATTAACACTAACAACACTGTTAAACTAACAATATCAACATTTAAAACCCCCAAACCCCAAACTCCCATTGTTCATTGACGCACAATGTCCATTGTTTGCTGTTGTTACCTAATATCCATAATTTCTACAAAAATATTAGTCCTGTCAACTTCTGTTTTTGCAGCCTTCATCCTTGACCGAAAGTACATAAGCATACCAAATGGCAAATGTTAGCTCTCCCCAGTTTGTCTGCGATCAAACCCATTGTTAAGGATTTTATATATATATATATATATATATGTTATCACTGTTAAACATTTGGACCTTTGTCTTCTTTCTCATGAAAACGTTATTGTGCTGTTTGCACTAACCCTGAGAATGTACGTGTTATTCAACCTTGTTTTAGCATGCTGGGGTCAATCTGAACTGGGAATGAAGAGCTGGATGTACTTATTATTATTATACAACTTGTTTTTGTAGCCGCTAACGACTGGGAGTGAAGCATGACGGGGTCAGTCATGAACTGGGAGTAATAGACCTGAAGGTTGTTTTGACTGTTGTGATGTGATGCTTAGCGTGAAGACCAGGACACTCCAGGCAGATGCACAACAGATGATAACTGCAACAGACGAACAAGATGTGCTGACCTCCGACGATAAGAGTAAAAGAAAGAAACTGTTTTTCCTTACAGCTGCACTTATTGACGTATGTGTTTATGTTACGGGAAGAAACTTGTCTCGCGTTGTCCCCCCCCCCCTTAGGACAAGTTTTATGATGTAATGAGGGCCTCTCTAATAAAAAGAGCGGGAGAACAGGCCAGACTTTAGTGTAGCCTTGGTGTACAGCCTGCCTGCACTCCGCGCGTGATTAATTTGACTTTCTGTCTCACTGGTGTTTCTTGACTCTGTTTGTCTTATCAAAGGTTTTAAGAATGTTTGGAGGAGAAAATACCCAACACCCATACACACACATACGTGCCAGCCCAGTCTCGTGTTTTTTTTTTTTTTTTTTTTTGCGTCATGAAATGAGTCAAATTTTTGTGAGTTTTTTTAAACTCACTATTACTAACCCTACTCCTTCTCCCCACCCTAACCATAACCACCCTGACTCCCCACCCCCCGCTTCACTTTTAATTTTGTGCAGCCATCACGGAATGAATTAGAATGAATTTGTGCTGCCGTGATGAAAATGAGGCACTTTTCGTCACAATATCATGAACCAATAGATTAATGTATATTTCGTGCTGCTGTTGTACATGCACAAATAGGCCAGTTGGCTATTATAATATAGATTGTTGGCAGTGGTGGGCACACTTCCGATAATCCCATAACAGATAATTATCGAAGATAATGTTTTCATTATCGGATTATCTTTTTAGATAACTTTAAAAACCATCATCGGACTAATTATCTTCCGATGAATTGCTGTCCAATAACTTTTAGACCGATAACGTAGTAAACCAAGCTGAACAGTGAAAAACATTTTTAAAACTTAAAAGCAGTTGAGACCTACCTGTTAAAAGTTTCCTAATCGGTATATTGTTCTACCCTCTGCAAACAGAAGAGAGCTGTTTTCAGAAAATAAACACTCTATCCTCTGTAGGAAAAGGAGAACTGGTGACCCTCCCCCCCACCAAAAAAAAAATTTTGTTAAACACCATACTGATATAATCACAATATCACCCAAGTCATCCAGAGGCATACATTTTAAACTTATGGTTCAAATTTTAACCTACTAATTTTGGACAAGTTATTTAAAATTACTGTCATGTCTGAAGTTTTATAAAGTGAAAATATCAGATTTTGTTTTAAAGTAATGTGCTAATTTTTAAGGCTTTGTGAGCACATGCTGTGCCCGGCAGCAATGCATTATGGGTAGCATAGGGTAATCGCAGATGTTCACGACAGGACAAATGCATTTCAGACACTCTGTTCAGGCTCCACGGACAACAGCATTAAACTCTAGTGCCTAAAACTCTCGTGAATATATTCTCTGGGTTTATAGACGTTATTGTATTTGTGTTTGTTAAATTCCACGCATCTTAAATGTAGCAGACACGGATTATCTGGAATTTTGTTTGGCAAGTTTTCAAGGCCGCTACTGCCATCTACTGGCCAGTAGTGTTCATGGCAGTATTCGCCCCAAGTACTAAGCGTCTGGGTACCAGTAGATGGCAATGTTCTATTTACAACCCCTGGCAAAAATTATGGAATCACGGGCCTCGGAGGATGTTCATTCAGTTGTTTAATTTTGTAGGAAAAAAGCAGATCACAGATATGACACAAAACTAAAGTCATTTCAAATGGCAACTTTCTGGCTTTAAGAAACACTATAAGAAATCAGGAAAAAAAAATTGTGGCAGTCAGTAATGGTTACTTTTTTAGACCAAGCAGAGGGAAAAAAAATATGGAATCACTCAATTCTGAGGAAAAAAATATGGAATCATGAAAAACAAAAGAACGCTCCAACACATCACTAGTATTTTGTTGCACCACCTCTGGCTTTTATAACAGCTTGCAGTCTCTGAGACATGGACTTAATGAGTGACAAACAGTACTCTTCATCAATCTGGCTCCAACTTTCTCTGATTGCTGTTTCCAGATCAGCTTTGCAGGTTGGAGCCTTGTCATGGACCATTTTCTTCAACTTCCACCAAAGATTCTCAATTGGATTTAGATCTGGACTATTTGCAGGCCATGACATTGACCCTATGTGTCTTTTTGCAAGGAATGTTTTCACAGTTTTTGTTTTATGGCAAGATGCATTATCATCTTGAAAAATGATTTCATCATCCCCAAACATCCTTTCAATTGATGGGATAAAAAAAGTGTCCAAAATATCAATGTAAACTTGTGCATTTATTGATGATGTAATGACAGCCATCTCCCCAGTGCCTTTACCTGACATGCAGCACCATATCATCAATGACTGTGGAAATTTACATGTTATCTTCAGGCAGTCATCTTTATAAATCTCACTGGAACGGCACCAAACAAAAGTTCCAGCATCATCACCTTGCCCAATGCAGATTCGAGATTCATCACTGAAAATGACTTTCATCCAGTCATCCACAGTCCACGATTGCTTTTCCTTAGCCCATTGTAACCTTGTTTTTTTCTGTTTAGGTGGTAATGATGGCTTTCGTTTAGCTTTTCTGTATGTAAATCCCATTTCCTTTAGGCGGTTTCTTACAGTTTGGTCACAGACGTTGACTCCAGTTTCCTCCCATTCGTTCCTCATTTGTTTTGTTGTGCATTTTGATTTTTGAGACATATTGCTTTAAGTTTTCTGTCTTGATGCTTTGATGTCTTCCTTGGTCTACCAGTATGTTTGCCTTTAACAAACTTCCCATGTTGTTTGTATTTGGTCCAGAGTTTAGACACAGCTGACTGTGAACAACCAACATTGCAACATTTGCAACATTGCGTGATGATTTACCCTCTTTTAAGAGTTTGATAATCCTCTCCTTTGTTTCAATTGACATCTCTCCTGTTGGAGCCATGATTCATGTCAGTCCACTTGGTGCAACAGCTCTCCAAGGTGTGATCACTCCTTTTTAGATGCAGACTAACGAGCAGATCTGATTTGATGCAGGTGTTGGTTCTGGGGATGAAAATTTACAGGGTGATTCCATAATTTATTCCTCAGAATTGAGTGAGTCCATATTTTTTTCCCTCTGCTTGGTCTAAAAAAGTGTTTCCATAATTATTGCCAGGGGTTGTATTTTGACCCGGCTATGAGATGGTGGTCAAATCAATTTTTTGGCTTTGCAAATGTTTTTTTTTTTATTTTTTTTTTATTTTTTACAAATTAAGTTTAAAAACAAAACAACAACAACAACAAAAACATTATAAGACAGCTCTGCGGTTGGATGCTTGTAGCTCTTCAGCAGCAGGAGGTGGTCGTGAGATGTTAAAGCTTGTTACTCCACTACACGATGCAGGACGTGCGATTAACCTGACACTCGGTCCAAAAAATTCTTGCACAAATGAAAAATCAATCAATCAATCAATCAATCAATCAATTTTTTTATATAGCGCCAAATCACAACAAACAGTTGCCCCAAGGCGCTTTATATTGTAAGGCAAGGCCATACAATAATTATGTAAAACCCCAACGGTCAAAACGACCCCCTGTGAGCAAGCACTTGGCTACAGTGGGAAGGAAAAACTTTCTTTTAACAGGAAGAAACCTCCAGCAGAACCAGGCTCAGGGAGGGGCAGTCTTCTGCTGGGACTGGTTGGGGTTGAGGGAGAGAACCAGGAAAAAGACATGCTGTGGAGGGGAGCAGAGATTGATCACTAATGATTAAATGCAGAGTGGTGCATACAGAGCAAAAAGAGAAAGAAACAGTGCATCATGGGAACCCCCCAGCAGTCTACGTCTATAGCAGCATAACTAAGGGATGGTTCAGGGTCACCTGATCCAGCCCTAACTATAAGCTTTAGCAAAAAGGAAAGTTTTAAGCCTAATCTTAAAAGTAGAGAGGGTGTCTGTCTCCCTGATCTGAATTGGGAGCTGGTTCCACAGGAGAGGAGCCTGAAAGCTGAAGGCTCTGCCTCCCATTCTACTCTTACAAACCCTAGGAACTACAAGTAAGCCTGCAGTCTGAGAGCGAAGCGCTCTATTGGGGTGATATGGTACTACGAGGTCCCTAAAATAAGATGGGACCTGATTATTCAAAACCTTATAAGTAAGAAGAAGAATTTTAAATTCTATTCTAGAATTAACAGGAAGCCAATGAAGAGAGGCCAATATGAAAATCTGAAAATCTGATCATCTGAAAAATGGCCAAAACACGCACAGTGTAAAGCCAACATTTATGTGTCAAGATAAGGCTTTTCAGAACTGACCAATTGTTAACCTTGTCCTTTGTTTTATCTATGTTTTTATTATTTATTATTGCATTTTAACCTGTGAAGTGCTTTGTGACTTATGTCTGTGAAAGGCACTATATAAATAAGTTTACTTACTTACTTACTAATATTGAGTGCACGTTTTACAACATCAAAACGTGCGCACGTTTGATGATGTGCGCACGTTTTGATGTTGTAAAACGTGCGCACATTCTCTCCACATGCAAAACATTTTGCGATGACACTTCCAGGGCTCCGTAAAAATGCCTGTTTTTACAAATAAAAATGGAATATTTTACAAAAGCACATTTATCTTTAAATCAACACACGACACACATCACATTAACGTGTTGGTTTACATAATGAATGACTGAACCAATCAGTGTTTAGCAGAGGCACTTTTATCCAGAATGCTTTGCGGTCTGTGTTTGTTACAAAACCTCAGAATTAGTGCATTATTCAACATTAAAAGATATATGTTATATTTTAACTTTGTACAAATGACAGAATTTACATTAATGGAGTTATTCTATCAGTATTTTCACAAAACCATAAGTTAGTATGACTTTATTTTTCAAGACCTCCGCCTGACTGGAGCATTATGATTGCTAGAGAGCTGATTTTGTGGGTGCTCTCAGGATTCTTCTGTGCAGCTTTCTACAGGGAGCAGCATGGTCAAACATGGAAATACTGGCTCATTCTTTGGGTCTTTTGTCGCTTTTAATGCTTTCAAAAGCGATTGTGTTAAAAGTCAATTTCAGCTTCTTAATAATTGCAAATGTACCAGAGACAATACTGGAGTTTATCGATTATCTGTAACTTCCAATACATTTTTGGGTGGTTTATCGGTTTATCTTTATCAAAGATAACTTTTCAGTTACCGGATTATCTGTTATCGAAGTTGTCTGTGCCCACCATTCCATTTTTGGAAAATTTTAACTCTCATGTCAATAATCTCTTAGTATTTCTGTTATGTTTTGGATATGTTTGAATTTTGCAAATATATGCAGGGTCAACCCAGTGTTATGGCAGCACTTTAGATTTAGTCCTGACTGGTGGTGCCGTGTCAAATATCAGTGTACTATTCTGTCTTTCATTGTCTTTTCTTATCACTTATTTATTATGTTTGTAGATATGTATCCTAACTAATGAACATTAATGCCTGTAGTTCCTTCATTGTAACTCATTTTTGTGTTTTATTACCTGAGTTTCTGGAAATTTCGTTCCTCAGTGGTCGGTCTCACAAATCGCCTGGATACATCTCTTATTAACCTACTGCATTATATTGTACCATTTGTTCTAAAATAATATTATCTTAACATGCAGTCACATTGGTTTACTGAGTACTTATGAAATATGAAGCGTAACAGGAGTTTGGAGTGTATGTTTCAAACCTTAAAGTTGGAAATACGTATTTCACCTTGCCTGGCATGACTGTACATGAAGTTCAAAACATAGATATATTACAGATTATGCCATGGGTTAAAGCAATAAATTTTCATCTGAATGAAGTTTTTGGAATAATTTGAAAGTAAAATAAAACACATTATGATGAAAATGGCCCAGCAAATTGTAAATGATCCTACAGTGTAATGACATGAAATCGAAATTTCCTAAAGCGTACAACCCTTTAATGATAGCCTTGATGTGCTGATTCCAGTGGTGTGGTTAAAGGGTCCCTGCCACGCTATGACGTTTTTACATATTCTTGAAGAATAAAAAAAGCTTTTTCCACATGTTGTCTTTGTTTTTTTTCTTTACCATAAAATTACACTGAACAAGGATTTAGACATTTCGTTACCCATCTGAGAATTTGAATTTTCCACCTCTGAGTCGCCGCTCTGTTTACCAATACGGCAAACACGGACAGCGAAGGCATAGTGCGCAATTATAGTGAAGATTTAAGTGACATATGGATTGTTTTTGAAGAAGATGAGGAAGTTTATGATGAAGATATTAACGGTGTAAATAATGAGCGGCTCCAAACCATGTATGTTCCAGCCGAACGTGACAGAAAGAGGATGAAGCACAGCTGTCAGCTGACAGCAACAGCGCTGTGGAGGACGACACAGAATGGTTTGTTCACTCCACCTTTTCTTATATTTAGTCATTTATAAGTCAGTTTCTTGTGATTGCTAATTCTTCACCTTTTATTCAAAGCAAATGATTGCAAATCTTTATCTGAAAAGCTGTAGACCCAAATGGGATGGGGAAAAGATTTCTAAATAAAAGAAAATTTTACTTGAATAATCAGGTCCCATCTTATCTTAGGGACCTCGTAGTACCATATCACCCCAATAGAGCGCTTCGCTCTCAGACTGCAGGCTTACTTGTAGTTCCTAGGGTTTGTAAGAGTAGAATGGGAGGCAGAGCCTTCAGCTTTCAGGCTCCTCTCCTGTGGAACCAGCTCCCAATTCAGATCAGGGAGACAGACACCCTCTCTACTTTTAAGATTAGGCTTAAAACTTTCCTTTTTGCTAAAGCTTATAGTTAGGGCTGGATCAGGTGACCCTGAACCATCCCTTAGTTATGCTGCTATAGACGTAGACTGCTGGGGGGTTCCCATGATGCACTGTTTCTTTCTCTTTTTGCTCTGTATGCACCACTCTGCATTTAATCATTAGTGATCGATCTCTGCTCCCCTCCACAGCATGTCTTTTTCCTGGTTCTCTCCCTCAGCCCCAACCAGTCCCAGCAGAAGACTGCCCCTCCCTGAGCCTGGTTCTGCTGGAGGTTTCTTCCTGTTAAAAGGGAGTTTTTCCTTCCCACTGTAGCCAAGTGCTTGCTCACAGGGGGTCGTTTTGACCGTTGGGGTTTTACATAATTATTGTATGGCCTTGCCTTGCAATATAAAGCACCTTGGGGCAACTGTTTGTTGTGATTTGGCGCTATATAAAAAAATTGATTGATTGATTGATTGACTTCTATATCTGTTGTCAAATTTTATCAGGCATAATATTGTAGAAAAATGTTTATGCTAAATGGAGACTTTCCTGTCTAAAATACACATACAGAACATCTGTAATCATAAATTGTATCACATCTAATTTACTTTGAATGAACATAAGTCTTAACAAAAACAGGCTGTTCAGTTTACATGCATATGTATATTTGGACAATACAAAAATGTCAATGTTGTGTTTTTTTTTTTCAGGTGCTCGTGAACACAGTCAGCCGATGCCACTCGTGATCAAGTCTCGCTGTTGCAGGGAAATTTCTGCAGTCTTGGTGGAGATGCAACGTGGTGGCGAAAATCCTCAATGTGTCACACAGCTGGCGAGTTTCTCGATTGTGTGTTTGGATGCAGATGTCCTCAGAGTGGCACACTATGCCTACATGATGCTCCACAGTACGAGTAAGCACATGAAATAGAAAATTTAATTTACATGGTTTATAGAAAAAAGAAAAAAAATATTCAAATAGAAAAAGAATGAACTGTTGTTTTGAACATCAATCCATGCTATTTTTTGTTGCAGAAAGTATCATCATATCGCATATCGGCAATTTGTGCAGTTGTGCTGGGGACACTTGGGAAGGCAAGACGGGTGCCACTACCAGCTTGTGTTGTATTCAAAATAAGGAGAACTTTTCCATCACCATCATCCGACTACATGGCTTCCAGTTTCCTCCTCTGGAGTGAGGGGTTGGGTTGGTACCTGGTCCGCTTGGCAGCATCAGCCTCAGCTTTGTCTGTTCACGGTGTCTGCTCAGTGGAGGAGTATCATTGGTGGGGATTTCTAGTCGGTTTGGTGTTTTGCAGATCTGAAGAACTTCTTTTGCTGTCGCTCACATAGACTGAATAAAATGTTTTTTAACAAATTATAAAACACTTCTCATTTGAATGAAACAATGTGAAACTTATGTGAAATTGTATTTTTATTCATTTTATCATGCTATATAAAAATATACAATAATAATCTGTTTTGTTTTTTTGTTTTTTTTCATTTTCCACATACCACATGTTGGATATGTGGCTAACTTTCTCACTGTGAATCCTCCTCTTTTCCACTAAAGAAAGTATATTCTGAACCTTGGTCTCTCTTGCTTTGTCTGCTTTTGTTGTCTCCCTGCATATTCATTCAAATGAAGGGTTGCCACCAAACTCCTAAAACAGAAGTTAAAACAAAATTAATAAGAAAAAAAAAAGCTTATATACATAACAAAATGCTGTTTGAAAGTTAGAGTGTTATTGAGATAACATAGACAACTTACCTGCAAAGCTGACCCTGATATGATAAGGAGACTCGATCACGAGTGGCATCGGCTGACTGTGTTCACATGAGCACCTGAAAAAAACAGAACATTGACATTTTTGTGTTTTCCAAATATACATATGCATGTAAACTGAACAGCCTGTTTTTGTTAAGACTTATGTTCATTCAAAGTAGATTAGATGTGATACAATTTATGATTACAGATGTTCTGTATGTGTATTTTAGACAGGAAAGTCTCCATTTAGCATAAACATGTTTCTACAATATTATGCCTGATAAAATTTGACAACAGATATAGAAGTAAAATTTTCTTTTATTTAGTAATCTTTTTTCTCCATCCCATGTGGGTCTACAGCTTTTCAGATAAATATTTGCAATCATTTGCTTTGAATAAAAAGTGAAGAATTACCACTCACAAGAAACTGACTTATAAATGATTAAATATATACAGAATGTACAGAAACCTCATTTTCATTGATTTTAGAACAAACTCCTGAATTTAAGCACACTGTGCTGCTGATATAATTTTTTTTCATACACAAACACACCATACCAGGAATAAATGATCATTTATAAGAAAAGGTGGAGTGAACAAACCATTCTGTGTCGTCCTCCACAGCGCTGTTGCTGTCAGCTGACAGCTGCGCTTCATCCTCTGTCACGTTCGGCTGGAACATACACAGTTTGGAGCCGCTCATTATTTACACTGTTAATATCTTCATCAGAAACTTCCTCATCTTCTTCAAAAACAATCGATAATGTCATTTAAATCTTCGCTATAATCGTGCACTATGCCTTCGCTGTCCACGTCTGCTGTACTGGTAAACAGAGCTGCACTGCGTCACATCGACTCGAATGACGTCACATCTGTTGCAGCGAAAAAGTAGGTCAACTCGGAGGCGGTAAATTCAAATTCTCCGATGGGTAACAAAACGTCTAAATCCTTGTTCAACGTAATTTTATGGTAAAAAAAAACAAAGACAACATGTGGAAAAAGCTTTTTTTATTCTTCAAGAATATGTAAAAACATCATGGCGTGGCAGGAACCCTTTAATTATTCTTTTTACAAAAAAAAAAATGCTTAGAACTTGGTAACTACTGTTCACCCTGGAAAAGACGGGTGCCTCTGCTAGTGTTTTAAAACTGTAGTAATTAAGCCTCTTCTTCTGCCCTCATGATTTCCAGTGGTGCTGCTCTGTTTCTTCTGTGTCCATATGCTTTCAGAAAATGAACACAAACACAGACGAACTGTTTGCAAAGTGCATGGAGAAGGCTCTGTACATGTCCATATCTGACATCAGTACTATAACAGAGGGATCTTGTTCTTGACGTAGAAAAGTTACATTTATTCACTCATTTATTGTCTACACCCACTTATGCCATTTAAATGTCACTGTGGGTGTGTGTGGGTGTGTGTGTGTGTGTGTGTGTGTGTGTGTGTGTGTGTGTGTGTGTGTGTGTGTGTGTGTGTGTGTGACAGTCCATCACAAGGCCAACACTATGAAACAAACACATTAGACAAGTAACACTGAGTCAGAATTCACATCATATGCAACCACATTAAATAATTTCAGGGTTTTACAATTATTTTGACCTCTGGCTCATAACAAAATCAACATCATGATGGGACAAACCTCAAATGCAAGAAAGTCATCAGGGTGGGGGCTTGGGGTACTGTTTCAAAACACCAGCAATTTTTAGTTTCTGCGCGGCCCTCTATCTCCTTTTTTTTTCTTCAGTAACACTAACTTTCTTACTCTTTCAGACTATATCTGTATGTACCACGGGCCTGTAGGCACTCACAACTGTGCGGTGGACCACTGGGAGCTGAACACACATCATCTCCTCAGGCGCAGTAATTATTTAGGTCTTTATTGTTGAATGCACTGCTGTCAGTGGGCCTGAGGGGAGTCAAATAGCTTTTTTGCCGTAACATTTCTTGGAAGAGTCTCAACAGCTGCTGCATCCACCACTGGCTACCAAAATTAGCTGATGTACTGCAGAGAAGGACAGAACCTTTCAGAGTGTCAAAGTCAGCAAAGTAAAAGTTTAACTGGTTTTGCAGTGGTAAAGGAATAAGGAATACAATGAAATTAACACATAAGGTTTTACTGTAGTTTGTTGTGTTGAAGTACAGTATGCAATAATTCAAAGAACATTAAGAATAACTATTAATCCCCCCAAAAAAATTGTTTCAAAGATTCATTGAACACATATTCTTTAAACACTGACCAAATGTATCCTAAAACCTGAGGTTTTGCTGATATTCTCATTCAGTTACCTTTCGCACTGTGTTTAAAAGATGCCTTAAATAATACATTCGGACTTTAAAAAAACAGGATTTTAAAATAAAAAGTTAGTGTTAAATTTCAGACACAAAGCATTGATCAACATGGCACTTTTTTAACCTCTTTTTGCTTTTTCAACCCACAACCAGTTTTGATGTGTGTTTGGGATCATTGTTCTGTTGAAACACCCAAAACTTTCTAACTGTTGATTTGAGGTGACACTGACATGTTTGGATGTAGACCTTCTTCATTATTGCATCCATTTTGTGCAATGCACCAATATAATTGCCAGTAAAGCAGCCCCAGAACATAACGTTACCACAACCATGCTGAACAGTTGGTACAGTGTTCTTAGATTTGAAAGACTCACCTTTCCTCCTCCAAACATATCCTTTGCAATTGTGGCTAAATTGCTCAAACTTTGCCTTATCTATTACACTTTCCTACAGAAGGCATTTGACTTGTCCAGCTGCAAATTTCAGTCCAGCTTAAAGGTGTCGAGTTTGGAGCAGGGTTTCTTTCTTGGTTGTCATCTTCTCAGTCCATGGCGATGTATAACTTGCTTCACTGTTGACAGTGACAACTCAGCCCCATGGGGTGTGCAGCCAGTATATTCTGAGTGCCAGTCCCAAGCCAGGATAAATGAGGAGTATAGAAGGAGGCAAGGCATTAACCTTAAAGTTTGTCAAATCTCAGCCACATGGGGTGTGCAGCCAGTACACTTCGAATGATGGTCCTAAGCCCGGATAAATAAATACAGCTGTGTCAGGAAGGGCATCCAGTGTAAGAAAATCCAACTCAACCATGCAGACTAAAAATCGAATTTCCATACCGGATCAGTCAAGGCCTGAGTTAACAATGACTGCAACCGGTGCTGTTGCCCAACAGGGTGCCGGCGGAAATTGGGCTACTGCTGAGCAAAGAAGAACAAGAGGAGAAGAATGTGTCCACAGACAGTGACAGAACAGGAAAAGTAGAAAAGTGGAAGCAAGAATAAGGATATTGAACGCTGGCAGTATGACTGGTAAGAGAGCTGGCTGGTATGATGGAGAGGAGAAAGGTAAATACAACCCCTGGCAATAATTATGGAATCACCGGCCTTGGAGGATGTTCATTCAGTTGTTTAATTTTGTAGAAAAAAAAAGCAGATCACAGACATGACACAAAACTAAAGTCATTTCAAATGGCAACTTTCTGGCTTTAAAAAACACTATAAGAAATCAGAAAAAAATTGTGGCAGTCAGTAACGGTTACTTTTTTAGACCAAGCAGAGGGAAAAAAAATATGGACTCACTCAATTCTGAGGAATAAATTATGGAATCACCCTGTAAATTTTCATCCCCAAAACTAACACCTGCATCAAATCAGATCTGCTCGTTAGTCTGCATCTAAAAAGGAGTGATCACACCTTGGAGAGCTGTTGCACCAAGTGGACTGACATGAATCATGGCTCCAACACGAGAGATGTCAAATGAAACAAAGGAGAGGATTATCAAACTCTTAAAAGAGGGTAAATCATCATGCAATGTTGCAAAAGATGTTGGTTGTTCACAGTCAGCTGTGTCTAAACTCTGGACCAAATACAAACAACATGGGAAGGTTGTTAAAGGCAAACATACTGGTAGACCAAGGAAGACATTAAAGCATCAAGACAGAAAACTTAAAGCAATATGTCTCAAAAATCGAAAATGCACAACAAAACAAATGAGGAACGAATGGGAGGAAACTGGAGTCAATGTCTGTGACCAAACTATAAGAAACCGCCGAAAGGAAATGGGATTTACATACAGAAAAGCTAAACGAAAGCCATCATTAACACCTAAACAGAAAAAACAAGGTTACAATGGGCTAAGGAAAAGCAATCGTGGACTGTGGATGACTGGATGAAAGTCATATTCAATGATGAATCTCGAATTTGCATTGGGCAAGGTGATGATGCTGGAACTTTTGTTTGGTGCCGTTCCAATGAGATTTATAAAGATGACTGCCTGAAGAGAACATGTAAATTTCCACAGTCATTGATGATATGGGGCTGCATGTCAGGTAAAGGCACTGGGGAGATGGCTGTCATTACATCATCAATAAATGCACAAGTTTATGTTGATATTTTGGACACTTTTCTTATCCCATCAACTGAAAGGATGTTTGGGGATGATAAAATCATTTTTCAAGATGATAATGCATTATGCCATAGAGCAAAACCTGTGAAAACATTCCTTGCAAAAAGACACATAAGGTCAATGTCATGGCCTGCAAATAGTCCGGATCTTAATCCAATTGAAAATCTTTGGTGGAAGTTGAAGAAAATGGTCCATGACAAGGCTCCAACCTGCAAAGCTGATCTGGCAACAGCAATCAGAGAAAATTGGAGCCAGATTGATGAAGAGTACTGTTTGTCACTCATTAAGTCCATGCCTCAGAGACTGCAAGGTGTTATAAAAGCCAGAGGTGGTGCAACAAAATGATGTGATGTGTTGGAGCGTTCTTTTGTTTTTCATGATTCCATAATTTTTTCCTCAGAATTGAGTGATTCCATATTTTTTTCCCTCTGCTTGGTCTAAAAAAGTAACCGTTACTGACTGCCACAATTTTCCTTAATTTTTGCCAGGGGTTGTATATTGTGTGTGCCAGAGACCAAGTGGAAGGGAAGTACTAGAGCAGGAGCATAGGTGGTGGGTTCTAGATGTTGTACTGTGGTGTATGTAGGGAGAGAAATTATGTTGGGGTAATTTTAAAGGAAGAGTATGTAAAAAATGTGTTGGAGGTTAAGCGAGTGTCTGACAGGGTGATGAGTGTGAAGTTGGAAATTGAAGGGGTGATGATGAATATCAGTCCACAGGTAGGTTGTGAGATGAAGAAGAAAGAATATTTTTGGAGTGAGTTAGATGAGGTCGTGGAGAGTGTGCCCAAGCATGAAAGAGTGGTGAAAGGAGTGAACTTCAAAGGCCATGCTGGCGAAAGGAACAGAGGTGATCACCAAGTAATGGGTAGATATGGTATCAAGGAGAGGAATGTGGAAGGACAGATGGTAGCTGGTTTTGCAAAAAGGATGGAATTGGCTGTGTTGAATATCTACTATAGGAAAAATGAGGAGCACACGGTGACATATAAGAGTGGAGAAAGGTGCACACAGGTGGACTACATTTCTTTGTAGGGGATGCAAGCTAAAAGAAATTGGAGACTGTAAGATGGTGGCAGGAGAGAGTGTAGCTAGACAGCATAGGATGGTGGTTTGTAGAATTATTTTAGAGGTAAAGAAGAGGCGAGAACTCAACAAAGGATCAGATAGCTGAAGGAGAAAGACTGTTGTGTGAAATTCAGAGAACAGATAAGGAGACTTGGTGGTGGAACAAAGAAGTCCAGGAAAGCATAAAAAGAAAGAGGTTTGTGAAGAAGATTAGGGATCGTCGTAGAGATAAAGAAAATAGACGAGAGTATAAGGAGATGCAACAGGAGAGAAGTGGTAAAAGCTAAGGAAAAGGCATATTGCGAGCTGTACAAGAAATTGAATAGTAAGCAATGAGAAAAGGACTTGTTCCAATTGGCCAGACAAAGGGACAGAGCTGGAAAGGATGTACAGCAGGTTATGGTAAAAGATGCACATGGTAATGTGCTGATAAGCAAGGAAAGTGTGTTGAGAAGGTGGAGGAAATATTTTGAGGAGCTGATGAACAAAGAAAATGAGAGAGAGAAAAGGCTGGATGATGTGGTGAGAGAAAATCAGGAAGTACAAGAGATTACTAAAGATGAAGTTAGGATAGCTATGAAGAGGATGAAGAATAGAAAGGCAGTTGGTCCAGATGACATTCCAGTGGAGGCATGAAAATGTTTAGGAGAGATAACACTGGAGTTTCTAACCAGGTTGTTTAATAAAAACTTGGAGAGTGAGAGGATGCCTGAGGAGTGGCGACAAAGTGTGCTGAATCCTATTTTGAAGAACAACGGTGATGTGCAGAGCTGCAGTAACTACAGAGGCATAAAGTTGAACAGCCACAGCATGAAGTTCTGGGAAAGGGTAGTAGAAGCCAGGCTTAGAAAATAGGTGAAGATCTGTGAGCAGCAATATGGTTTCATGCCAAGAAAGAGCATTAGGGATGCAATGTTTGCTCTGCGAATACTACGGGAGAAGTATAGAGAAGGTCAGAAGACTTACATTGTGTGTTTGTGGATTTAGCTTATGACAGGGTGCCAATAGAAGAGTTGTGGCATTGTATGAGGAAGTCTGGAGTGGCGTATGTAAGGGTAGTGCAGGACATGTACAAGGATACTGTGACAGCGGTGAGATGTGCAGTAGGAATGACAGACTCATTCAAGGTGGAGGTGGGATTACACCAAGGACCAAACAAACAAGAAAGAGTCCTTTCTTGTTTGTTTATGTTTATTAGTCAGTTAATGCTCAAGTTTGAAAAGTGTGGTCTTTGTTCTGCATAACAGCTGGGATTTGCATTTTGGAAGACCCAAAACTGGCCAGTGTGCTCGCCAGTAACCCAGAACCTACTGCTGAGCATTGACTTTTGGCTGCACCAGGCAGTTACTAAGTATGTGTCACCCTGTTCACAAAACACACACTCTCCTGCTAGGAGGCGGCACTCTCATTCCTTAGGTGTCTATTTAGACCCACTGACCTGTTGGCAAGTGGTGCCACCTCAACTTGTCGTGCCAACCAGTACAGTGAGAGCACACCCCTACCAAGTGTGTTGGTAAAAAAAGGGGAACGGGAGGTGATGGAAGCCTGGCGCCTGTCCCTCCAATCTCATTCCCACTCCCTCAACTGGTCATCCAATCTGATACAAAGCAAAATTAGATCATCCAACAATCCTGGGCCATCCCGAGCCACCACTTGATCTTTAAGGTCATCCGTCAACCCGTTGGAAAAAGTGCCCCACAGTGTCACAGTATCCCAGCTCATCTGTGCAGCTAGGATGTGAAACTCCACTTAGTACTCCACAACACTGCTGGTTCCCTGGCTGATATGAAACAGATACGTGGAGGCCATATGCCCCCACAAAGGATGGTCAAAAACTGCAAATTCAGTGACTAACGCATCATAATTTCTCAACAGGGGCAACCGACTCTCCCAGAGGGCTGACACCCAGGTCAACGCCTTGCCTCTCAGGAGAGTAGTGAAGTATGCCATCTTAACTCTGTCAGTGACATAATCCAAAGGAGGCTGAGAAAAAACAAGGGAGTACTGTAACAAAACACAGAACATGCAGCTAAATCACCAGCATATGGGGCAGGACCACAAACTAGGGCATCGGAGCTAAGAACTGTGGGGTAGCCCATGGAGCAGGAGTAGCACATGGTTGGGATGAAAGTGAAGGACCACTATGGAAAAATTTATCAAGTAAGGTTGTTAATTTATTGCTTAATTTAGCTACCTGTTTGACAAAGAGTTGGTTAATATCGGAAAGGGTCTGAATCAACTGATCATGTTTACCTAAAAGAGTTCCTAGGGGCATAGAGGACCTATCAAAACTGATCTGCTTCCTCTGAGTCCATGGCTGGCCATATTCTTCTGTTATGATTGGTCAAAGAACTGACTGATTGGACCCAAAATGCAGAAAGCAAAGACAGGTTAAATGGGGAATACAAGATTTATTTTCACAGAGAAAGAGATGATTGTACAAGGGAACAGATAAATTTGCATGATGAATGAAGGCCAAAAGGAGGAGCTGAAGGACTATGGCACTCTGGAGGACTAGGACAATATGAGCAGTGGAATTACAACCAGCTGCAGACTGCAAGGAACCAGAGGGCCACAATTAGAAAACTAACAAAAGCAAAATCCTCACAGTAGTAATACAGAGTAATCCACTGCAGGTAGTGTTCAGACGAGGAGAAAAATGCAGTCCGCAAAAACATCCATGTGATCCAATTTAGGTTTGAGACAACCAAACAAAAAGGTGCACTTAAAGAACTGACTTAAAATAAAACAGCTAAACCAGGAAATACCATCTAAATGTTGTGCTGCCTTGGTGTGTGCTCTGCTCCCCCACCCTTTCTGTGTTTCCAGGCGGCTGCATTGCAGAGCTGATTGTCCCACCTGATTGCAATCAACACCACCTGTTATAAACCCTGATCCTACCTCTCCACAATTGCCAGAAACTCAGCTCTGCCTGTGTGGCACTTGACCTTGGTTTTTCTATTGTGAATGACTCCTTGGAGTTTTCACTGTGATTCCACTTTTCTCTGTGTTTTTGATGACTGTTTCTGGTGCCTTCAGCGTTTCAGCCACCTGTCAGCTCCTTCGCTGACAGGCATGCCACAGACAGGAAACAGGGAAAAGCTGGAAATGCTGGAAAGGACACAACAGACTGGCCTACAGCCCAGACCACAACAGCTTCCCTGGGATCCTAACTCCACAGCTCTTTCTCTAGGTCATTTATTTTTGCCTGGACCATGGTTGTTCTCCACAAAGGGTTGGCTTTTTCTCATGTTTGGAAGCAGATTGTTCCCAGTCCTTACATTCCCTTGCATGGTGCTCTAATGATGTCCTTGAGTTTGAGGTTCCGTTCTGCTTGAGCCAATGATGCTGAGGCCTCCCACTTTGACCCTAACCTGTTTTTTATTCCAGCTTCCCTGACCTTGGATCTTTTGAGTTCCTGAGGGCCATAGCAACCCTGCACACAACAGTTACCAAGGAGATTATTGTCATCAATTTGAGAGATTTTTAAGTGCAAATATAAATATGAGCCAGTGTATTTGTGAGAGGGGAAAAAAAATGCAAATGGGATGATCTGATGTTATTTCTACCTGGTTCTTTCATGTAAAATTCTGCCCCTTACCAAAAACCAAACCATTTTATTCCTCATTTTGAGTTTATTAAAGGTCATGTTAGAAACCAGGCTTGGGACCCTCACAGACAGTGTCCATCTTGAGAAAGGTCCCTAAAATGAGTCATACAACACTTTTTATACCTTGTGGGTGTTAACATGGGTGTGGTTTAGTCTCACATTTCTACTGTTACTGGCTCTTACCAACAGGGGGAGCTCTCCCTGTGTGTGGAACTTGGACACATGATAGAGTAAAACTTAACATATTTCTCAGAACGTCCAAACAAATAACACAAATACTTAATAGCTAACATAAAATAACGAATTAGCACAGATATACTTGTATCTAACAATCTAAAAGATAGAAGACAGTCGGCGTGTTGGACTAAAACATATCTCTGCCATGTTAATCAGAATCTAACTCTGAAATACAATAGGTGAGCTAATAAAATGACTCAAATACTGTATTAGAGTGAAAGCTGAACTAACAAATATTGTGGTAAAAAAAAAAGTATTTGAAAGTAGATTTCTATCCTGCACTCACTCCGAGTCATCTTTTACTCGTAAACTTACTTGTTAAGTTATTTGCTTACATTTCTGATTGTTTTCAACACATGCAAGTTAAAAAAAAAACTTAACAATGCAAGCAAAAACATATCAAAATGTGCATTTGTCAAGAACTCAGAAATAAAGAAATAAGTAAAATAAAGAATAACAAATAATAAAGATAAATAAAGAAATAAGTTCTGTCTTCAATAGAACTACCAGGGTAGTCAGTTTGATGGTTTTGAAAGTTTGACCTGTTATAACTCTGGTTAATTAAAACCGTTCTCTTCCTGGCATCCTGACTTTGTCTGAACCTTTGTCCTGTTTGTTCCTGTGTCTCAATTTAAAAAAAAGTATTTCTACCTCTAACTACTGCAGCTGCTATTTTGACGGCCCAATTGTTTGCACTGTATTTTTCCCGCGGCTGAGTGTGGGCGTGAGTGTCGCCTAGCAACCACCGGTCTGGTGCAGTGTTTGAGAAGGAGACAGCTTGCAATTCATTCTAAATGGCTTCTAGATGCGGATTTTCTGTAAAAGAAGCATTGGAAATTCTACAAAATTTAGATGAGGGGGATTCTGGGGGTGAGCCCTACCATTATTTAATGCTTCGATCTTAAATATGATCAATCTATCTTTGTTAGTTGGCTATGTACCACAGGCTTTTAAGGTGGTAGTAATTAAACCATTACTTAAAAACCCATCACTTGACCCAGCTATCTTAGCTAATTATAGGCCAATCTCCAACCTTCCTTTTCTCTCAAAAATTCTTGAAAGGGTAGTTGTAAAACAGCTAACTGATCATCTGCAGAGGAATGGTCTATTTGAAGAGTTTCAGTCAGGTTTTAGAATTCATCATAGTACAGAAACAGCATTAGTGAAGGTTACAAATGATCTTCTTATGGCCTCGGACAGTGGACTCATCTCTGTGCTTGTTCTGTTAGACCTCAGTTCTGCTTTTGATACTGTTGACCATAAAATTTTATTACAGAGATTAGAGCATGCCATAGGTATTAAAGGCACTGTGCTGCGGTGGTTTGAATCATATTTGTCTAATAGATTACAATTTGTTCATGTAAAAGGGGAATCTTCTTCACAGACTAAAGTTAATTATGGAGTTCCACAAGGTTCTGTGCTAGGACCAATTTTATTCACTTTATACATGCTTCCCTTAGGTAGTATTATTAGACGGTATTGCTTAAATTTTCATTGTTACGCAGATGATACCCAGCTTTATCTATCCATGAAGCCAGAGGACACACACCAATTAGCTAAACTGCAGGATTGTCTTACAGACATAAAGACATGGATGACCTCTAATTTCCTGCTTTTAAACTCAGATAAAACTGAAGTTATTGTACTTGGCCCCACAAATCTTAGAAACATGGTGTCTAACCAGATCCTTACTCTGGATGGCATTACCCTGACCTCTAGTAATACTGTGAGAAATCTTGGAGTCATTTTTGATCAGGATATGTCATTCAAAGCGCATATTAAACAAATATGTAGGACTGCTTTTTTGCATTTACGCAATATCTCTAAAATCAGAAAGGTCTTGTCTCAGAGTGATGCTGAAAAACTAATTCATGCATTTATTTCCTCTAGGCTGGACTGTTGTAATTCATTATTATCAGGTTGTCCTAAAAGTTCCCTAAAAAGCCTTCAGTTAATTCAAAATGCTGCAGCTAGAGTACTGACGGGGACTAGAAGGAGAGAGCATATCTCACCTATATTGGCCTCTTTTCATTGGCTTCCTGTTAATTCTAGAATAGAATTTAAAATTCTTCTTCTTACTTATAAGGTTTTGAATAATCAGGTCCCATCTTATCTTAGGGACCTCGGAGTACCATATCACCCTAATAGAGCGCTTCGCTCTCAGACTGCAGGCTTACTTGTAGTTCCTAGGGTTTGTAACAGTAGAATGGGAGGCAGAGCCTTCAGCTTTCAGGCTCCTCTCCTGTGGAACCAGCTCCCAATTCAGATCAGGGAGACAGACACCCTCTCTACTTTTAAGATTAGGCTTAAAACTTTCCTTTTTGCTAAAGCTTATAGTTAGGGCTGGATCAGGTGACCCTGAACCATCCCTTAGTTATGCTGCTATAGACGTAGACTGCTGGGGGGTTCCCATGATGCACTGTTTCTTTCTCTTTTTGCTCTGTATGCACCACTCTGCATTTAATCATTAGTGATCGATCTCTGCTCCCCTCCACAGCATGTCTTTTCCCTGGTTCTCTCCCTCAGCCCCAACCAGTCACAGCAGAAGACTGCCCCTCCCTGAGCCTGGTTCTGCTGGAGGTTTCTTCCTGTTAAAAGGGAGTTTTTCCTTCCCACTGTAGCCAAGTGCTTGCTCACAGGGGGTCGTTTTGACCGTTGGGGTTTTACATAATTATTGTATGGCCTTGCCTTACAATATAAAGCGCCTTGGGGCAACTGTTTGTTGTGATTTGGCGCTATATAAAAAAGTTGATTGATTGATTGATTTAGGGGGATTCAGACAACTCTTGGTCCGTCATCAGCTCCAGTGACAGCGAGTCAGAGAGTGAGCCTCCCCCGGCTAAAAAGAGACGAGTTGTCCCATCAGCAGGAGGTGGTGATGACACATTTTTTTCAAGGTAGTAAAAGAGAATCCGATATAAGGATATTGTTATTTTAGGCTCTAGGCAACAGATTAGTCAACAGACTATTTATGTACTATATATAGCAATGCCACAATCAGTGCAGGTTCAGGAGCAGAGAGGTGAGGCAGGTGCCCAGTCCCCTGCAATAAACCCTGCTTTCCAGCTCACTGGCCCTGGAGAAACGTCAAATCACGGTACTGATAATGGGCTAAGAAATATACAATGAAAAAATATACAATAAACTAGGCCATACATAAAAAGTATAGAAGTAACAACGATCTATTCTGCGCTTCACAGCGGCACACATGAGAGGGAGCAGGAGATAGGGAAGGATGGCACTGTGTGGACTGTGGTACAGGAGGCAGACAGAAGCGGGAGGCGTCAGAGTCAGAATTTGCTTACAGAGGCGGAGGGACTCACCCCATACGCAAAGTGCGAGGTTCAGGATGCCCAGACTGCCTTCCTTCATCTCACAAATGAACTGCGCTCCGGTTACATGCACACCAAAACGCAGCCACTGCCCCATCAGCCAGCACCTGTGGAAAACCTGATTGTTTTGGAGAACAAGCGACAGTGCCAAGTGCACAAAAGATGCTCCAAAAACCGCTCTAAAGATGTTTGCTGTCTGTGCAAGAAGGTGGTGTGCACAGCATCTATGGCTGTGATGGGTAAAAACTGTATATAGATTTCTTGTTCTAATCCTAATACTTCAATTTTGTAAATTGTTTTTCATCGTTTTTTTCATTTCCATATTATATTATTATTGCTAAGTTCTTAATTAGTTCTTGTTATTGTACACTTTGAAATGTATGATTAAAATGTATTTAATGATTAATTATTTAATGAGTTTTTAATCCGTTTTTGTTCCCATATTGTTTATAATTATTATTAGTTGACTAGATCTTGTTATTGTACCATTTTAAATGTTTGAATGAATAAAATTAATTGTAAAATAATTTATAATATATTGCTTAAATATTTGCAATCAGTAATTATTATTGCATTTATTTTTTGCATTTTGTTATAAAAAGAACTCTTACAAATGGATGATCCTTCAAGTAAACCTTTATTTCAAATTTATCTGCAACTCTGTCTTTTTTAAATAGTATTCATAAATACTCATAAAACACAGTAAGTTTTTGACCAAATAATATTATTATATCCTTTTCCAAACCATCATTTTATAGCGTGCATGAATACCTTTAGCATTCTGGCAAATGGAATGCGATGACACCATTACCGCCCATGCATTCCATCTGCCAGAATGCTACCTGTCAAATTGACGGCCTTGACAGTTCTAGTAGTGTTAGAGTTCTGGGAGTCCTAGTGTTAACACCCAGAATTAAAATTATCTTCTCGTTCTTTGGTGTGAAGAGATCACAATGAGGGCTGGCAGAAGATTCAGTAAAAACAGAGCAACAATCATACACAAACAGCTATCTGTGGGCGACTCTCTGCAAAGGGGTCCTGAAAGATTATTTTGTTAAAAAACTGTCAATACCAGAAACACAAACATAAGTATCAATATGTCATTTTCCTTTGAAACTTTTACTATATTTGAAAGAAAATCCAATACACATGACTTGAAAAAATAAGTGTATTGAGTCTGAAGCATTTTCAGTTATTAAGTACCTATACTAAATGCTAAGAATGCACCTATATCTTGCATGTACTCCTCCACATCAGGCCCATAGTTGAACTCTGTGAGGATATCATCACAGAGCTGCTCCACATTCAGCCCAAACATTGCAAATCATTTCTTCACCACATTGTGCATATGATGACACATCAACATCAATGGCGAGCAGGTGTGGAGCCAGGAAATGGCATTGCATCTCAAAGCCAGGCAGTGTTCCCAGCATGTACAGTAGTTAGCATGTACAGTAGTTGTCAGAGAGACCAGCTGTGTAAGAGGTAAATAGTTATTCATGAGCTTCTCTTTCACCAACTCCAGCAAGAAAGTGGCCATGATTCACTTTACTCCTACAGACACAAAAGTCTATGTAGCAGACTCACTCTTGACCTATCATAGTAACAGAGGAGCATACCGAAGACTTTCATTTCCTGAACTGGTACACTCCACACAGTTAATACTGAAAAAATTTATTGGCCAATCTCCTGACAAGGGCATCATGCAGTCCCTCCTTCAACTTGCATGAAGGTGTGGTCCCAGTTACTGTGTAGAGAATCCAGCACTTTAGGATCTGATGCCATTGTGCATAGTTGATCAGATCTGACACAAGTTCAAGTGGCAACCCATGCTTGACCATGAAAAAATTGATGACTGGTGCTGGTTTAGAGGAACTTGTGGTGTCATGTGTCAGATTTGGTGCAGCACCATACAGAAATGTTGTACCAACCAAGCACTCACCCATGGCTAGGAAATCGGGGATGTCTGGGGGCTTACTGAAGACCCTTGAGCAAATGTGTGGAAGTCTCTGACAGTTACCTTTGGGTCCCCATGATGCTCATGGGCAGTGGCTCATGATATGGCTGTTGGAGAGTTGTTTGTTTGTGGTTGTGAATTTGCCCTGTGGTCCTTGTAGAAAGGGGGTGGGGTGGTGTAGCTGGGCATGGGGAATGGTGGACAGCTTGGTGTGTTTGGGAGGTGTCAACTCTGGCTGGCATGGGTCACCTCCCAGACAGCTTAAGGTTGTGTGGGCCTGGCATCAGCAGATCGAATTGCTCTTCCATTGGCTCCAGTGTGGTTCACTGACTCTGGGGAGGCATGGGGCTGCTTGGGTTCGTTACTGGCTCTTGTCCCAGTGGGGCAGTGGAAGCTCTCTGTGGGTATCTGAGTTGCGTCAGGAAGGGCATCCGGCGTAAAACTTGTGCCAATTCAACATGCAGATCCACCTTGGATTTGCTGTGGCGACCCCAAGTGCAAACAAGGGAGCAGCCGAAGGGACTTACTATATATCAAAATATTACCTTAATTTTCTCTCGCTCTCTCATACACACACACACACACACACACTCTCTCTCTCTCTCTCACACTCTCACACACACACACACACACACACACACACACACACACACACACACACACACACACACACACACACACACTCTCTCTCACACACACTCTCACTCTCACACACACTCTCTCTCTCTCTCTCACTCTCACACACGCTCTCTCTCTCTCTCACACACACACACACACAAACATTTTCTCTCTCTCTCTCTTTCTCTCTCTCTCACACACACACACAAACATTTTCTCTCTCTCTCTCTCTCTCTCTCTCTCTCTCTCGGAAGGTGGTGTGAACATTGTAGTATGTACATAATGTTCTTTTGTCAATTGAAGAATTTTTCCATATTTTGAAAGAGTGTAAATTTGGTGATATTTTCTATTTTGTTAAGGTCGGTGTCATTGTGAACCCCAGTATCTGTTTGTCTGAAGATAATGGCAGTGCAGTACAGTTTGGTGTACTATGTGTGTAATTGGTGTCAAATGGTGAAATGTTCTTTGCTCAAGAACTTGAGTGTTGTATTTGATACTGTTCCTTTCCAAAGTAGAAATGGGGCCTAATATAGCTGTAAATGGTTAACTTTATCTGTAAAACTGCTGATTTTGAGAAGGACATGAAATGATTATTGTGGAATTGTAGTAAGTTTCCAACTGTTCACTTGAATGCCTGTACTGGACAAGGCAAGGGAATCTATTGGCACAGCAGCCCCACCAAGACTGTTTTTCACCAGCCGCCACTGGTACACAGAGGATGTGTGCTGCACGTCAGGATGTAATTTATAAAGAATGCAGGACGTCTCATTTTGGGAGGAAAAAAAGTTTTAGTTGATTGTAGTTTCTTGTCTATTTTACAACGTTTGTAAGAGGTGTCATTTTTTCAAAGCAGCAATTCGTTTTGAAGTTATTAATTCTGACCGTACTCTCTCTCGGCAGAGAGCCACGCAGCGTTTGGAGCTGTGCCAACGGAATGGAGGATGATTCTCATTTCTTGACTGCAACAAGACATGAGTCCCAGTTAGTGACTTTAATCCACACAAAAGTGACTCACGATATTTTAATGGCTTTGAGAGGGGTTAAGAAGCAGATTTGCCGTTTCTGAAGAGCAGTGAATCAAAGAACCATTGAGCTAGTGGATTGAAGCATTGCGTCATTGGTTCACACTTCAAAGTCAATTCAATTCAATTTCAATATATTTTCCTTTATATTGCGCCATATCACAACAGAGTTGCCTCAAGGCACTTCACACAGGTAAGGTCTAACCTTACCAACCCCCAGAGCAACAGTGGTAAGGAAAAACTCCCTCTGAGGAAGAAACCTTAAGCAGACCAGACTCAAAGGGGTGACCCTCTGCTTGGGCCATGCTACAAACATAAATTACAGAAACAATTCACAGAACAATTCATGGACGAATATACAAGAATTGCTGTTGGTGCACAGGACAGGAGGGTCGCCAACACAAATACAATTCCCATCTCTGGATGAAGCTGCACCTTAAACAGAGAAAAAACAGAATCAGGCATAAGAAAGACAAAAAATACTGTATAATTTTCCAGCATTAATCAACAAGAAAAACAGAAGAAATACTAAGGTGATCGCCGGCCACTAGCCCTAAGCTTCACTAAAAGATCCAGAATTTAGGTAAAGTTGAGGCCACCGCCCGCTCCAATTACTAATAACATGAATTAAAAGAGTAAAAAGCATAAAACAAAACTGTACCAGTATGCTAACCATATGAAAGGGAAAAGAAGTGCGTCTTATGTCTGGACTTGAAAGTCTCCACAGAATCTGACTGTTTTATTGATGCAGGGAGATCATTCCACAGAACAGGGGCATGATAAGAGAAAGCTCTGTGACCCACAGACTTCTTATTCACCCTAGGGACACAAAGAAGTCCTGCACCCTGAGAACATAAAGCGCGGGTCGGTACATAAGGTTTATGTTATGTGCTGGGGTGTTTGGCTGGCTTGGTTTTTGTTTTCTGTTTCTCCCACCAGGTGGTATGCATTCATGACTGAGTTTTGGGGGCACTCTTTTTTTTTGTTACTTCCCTGTCTTCCCCTCCGGCCCCAGCCGTTTGAGCCGTATGTTGTCGGCGTTGCTGGGGTGGTGCAGTTCGGTTATGCTGGGCATTTCCCAGGTAACCTCTGCACCTGGGAGGGGGGGTTTAGGGGTGTTTTTTTTAATTCCCTGTTCCACCCCTGTTTTTTTTTTCTCTTTTTTTTTGTTTTTGTTGTTCCCTCTCTTCTCCTCTGGCTCCAGCCGTTTGCGCCGTACGCCATCGGCGTAGCTGAGTTTTGGGTCAGTGGAATATACCCGCAGCTGGTGGCTGGTTTAAAAGTCGGAGGGGTGGCGCCGTTTTGTGCCGTATGCCATTACCGCTGTTCCACTCCTCCCGGTTGACTTTTGGGGTATAGTCATGGTTGGTGACACTGGACGTACTTCCAGTTTCCCCTGCGCTGAGGGGGTGGGGTTGGGGTTGTTTTGGTTATTTGTTTTTTTTCCCCCAGTTTCCGCCCTCAGGGTGTGACTGTGGTGTCCTCTGGGGGGGAAATGACTGTGGGGGGGGGGGGGGTTATTGGGGTTTTTTCTTTTTGTTTTATGACTAAGCAGATTTTAAACATAGTCAAAAGATGGCTGAATGCACAGGTTCAAGAACTCCTGGCCAAAATTAAGCAAAGTGAACGACAGAAGCAAGAGTTGACAGAAACGAATGCAAAGATGCAGTCAGAGGTGGAGACTCTAACAGATCTGCTAAATGAAGCAGAAGGCAAGATCATCAAATTCAACAAGAGATATCTCGGCACTGGAGTGTCAGCTGCAGGATACTCAGGAGCTGCTCCAAGAGGAAATCCATTAGACACCTTCCTTCTCCATCCGCCTAGGGCAGATGGAGGATGAGGGGAATATGTTGCAGGAGATGCTGAAAGAAAAGGAAGAGAGCAAGAAGACTGTGGAGAAGCCAGTTTCTACTCTCTAGACTCAGCTGGCTGAAAGGAAGACAAAGGCAGGTTAGGATGCCTTGTCAGTAAAGGGGGCTGAAGAGGGCCTCAAGTGAGTCCAATGGGAGTTTGGACGGTGTTCAGTGGCAGCTGGAGTAGAAAAGTTCAGCCTATGGACAAACTGGATAAGATAGTAATCCGTTTGTAGCAAGAGTTGGATGACCTCATGGTGGACCAGGACCACCTTCAGCAGATTGTCTCCAATCTGAAGAGGAAGCAAAAGAAGTCTGATCAGATGTGGGCCAAAGAGAAATGCATTGCTACTCGATATGCAGAGGAGCATTATCGTGCTGAAGCAGAGGCCAGGGAGAAGGAGACAAGTCTTGACCCTGGCAGGAGAGTTGAAGTCTCTTACAGACCCAAAAGGTGAACTTGACCGGTTTAACAAAGTGCTCAAGACTGAGATGGATGACTTTGGAAAGAGTTCACAGTTTGGAGAGGTCCAAGCGTGCCATGGAGCAGCAACTGGAGGAGATGTATTATCCAGCTGGAAGAAGAACTAGAGAGGCTCAACATTGAGATGATCTATGACTGTATGAAGAGAATAACATTGTAGGTTGAGCAGTTGATGACGGCGCTGTCTTCAGAGCGCAGAAATGCTCAGCTCCTGGAGACAGGCCTTTCCCAGCTGGATCGCCAGCATATAGAGCTGAAACTAAAGCTGCAGGAGGTGTTTTTTGCTCCCAGCCAACATTCCAGCCATGGTCCCTGGAGGGGGGTGTTTTTTTTTTCTGGCACAGGTTCGTGTGGTCGCCAGGAGGCTTCCCGTGAGGGTGGGGTACTGTTATGTGCTGGGGTGTTTGGCTGGCTTGGTTTTTGTTTTCTGTTTCTCCCACCAGGTGGTATGCATTCAGGACTGAGTGGCTGAGTATTAGGACCTCACCCTGAACACGTGAGGCTTGTTTTCACGTGCAGGTCATCAGGGCTCACAGCTGTGGTGTATTCTGTCTTGATCAGAGATTGCTGCACTTAAACCTTGAATGCACAGTGTGTGATTGCCAGAGACTCGACCTTGTGAGCAGACGTGTGAGATCGGCGTCACGAGAACAATCTCACCATTACGGACGCAGAGACCGCTCCAGGTTTGACGCCACAGTCTGTGAGGGAGGATTGGGTGAGGTCTCACGCTCTTCAGCACACTTCCTGAGGTAATTTGGTTTTGGTGACTTTTATGAAGTAATGACAGTGGATTTGGTGTCCCTCACACCTTGTTGTATTGAGCTGTCACGTTATGCTAATTGTCTAATCAGCTTCTGCTGCAGTGGAGATTTGAACTGAGTTGTTCCGTGCCTGCAGGGTGAGAAGCTGATATATATTTAAGCCAGGAAGTGTTTGCTGATTGTGTGCACCTTTGAGCTGTGTCTCTCTGGGTGGAGAGTGTTGGACTCACCTCATGTTTTCTTTCTTCACAGACTCGGTTTGTCGCGGCCACCTGGGGGTGTCGGCGGGGTCCCTGGGTCCGAACTGCTGTGGCTCTGGACTGTTTGCGCTGCTGAGAGCGCGCCGTGTTTTCACCTCACCAGACCGCGGACATTTTTGGTTGTTTATCACTAAACTCACTATGATTATTAAATTCTGTTATCTTTTGAACCATGCTCTGCTTATTTTATGCTGGGTCCTGTCAAACGCTGGGTCGGTGCTCCGACCGCATCCAACACATAACAGTTTAATTAGGTCAGCTAGGTAGGGAGGTGCCAGTCCATGAATAATTTTATACGTTAGTAGCAGAACCTTAAAATCTGATCTCACTGGGACAGGAAGCCAGTGAAGAGATGCCAAAATGGGTGTAATGTGGGCAAACATTCTACTTCGTGTCAAAACTCTGGCTGCAGCATTTTGAACCAATTGGAGAGCCCTAATGCTAGACTGCAGTAAACCAGAAAATAGAACATTGCAGTAGTCCAATCTAGAAGAGATGAATGCATGGATCAGGGTCTCAGCATCAGCCATAGACAGGATGGGACGAATCTTTGCTATATTTCGCATGTGGAAGAAAGCAGTCCTCATAATATTTCTAATATGGAGGCCAAAGGACAACGAAGGATCAAAAATTACCCCAAGGTTCCTCACTTTGTCAGTGTGATGTATGACACACGAGCCTAGGCTGAGTGTTACCTGGTCAAATTGATGCCGATGTCTCACTGGACCAAGAACCATCATTTCAGTCTTATCAGAGTTTAAAAGTACGAAGTTTCTAGACATCCAACTTCTCACTGCTGCAAGGCAATCTTCCAAGGATTTTATGTGAATGCGATTACCAGCAGTTATCGGCATATATAACTGAGTATCAGCTGCATAGCAGTGAAAGGTAATCCCAAAATGCCGCAATATGTGCCCAAGGGGTGCTATATAAAGGGAGAAAAGCAGGGGGCCTAAGACAGACCCCTGTGGAACCCCAAATTTCATGTCACTAAGGTTAGAGGTAGTGTTACTGTACAAAACACAGTGAGAACGACTGGTCAAGTATGACGTCAGCCATGCAAGGGCACTCCCAGTAATCCCAAAATAATTTTCCAGCCTATCAAGTAGAATATGATGATCCACTGTATCAAATGCAGCACTGAGATCTAACAGCAACAGAACTGTAGTGGTGTAAGCAGATCATTCACCACTTTAGTGAGAGCTGTCTCTGTGGAATGATATTTTCTAAAAGCAGACTGCAGTGGCTCAAAGAGATTATTCTCAGTAAGTGACACCACTTTTTCCAGAATTTTAGAGCAAAATGATAGATTTGATATCCGCCAATAGTTTTTCAATACACTAGGGTCAAGATTAGGTTTCTTAAGTAATGGTTTAGTCACTGCAGATTTGAAACATTTTGGAACAGATCCAGAAGTTAGAGAAAGATAAATAATTTCCAGCACAATCGGCCCAAGAGTGGGCCAGAGGTCCTTAAACAGTTTTGTTGGTATAGGATCAAATAAACAGGTTGTGCTTTTTGTTGACGTTACGAGTTTCGTCATCATGCCTAGAGAGATACTATCAAATTCTGTAAATCTAGGTAATACCTCAGTAGTAGCGCTTACCACAATAGCATGGTGTAGTGGCTGGGTTAAGGTATGCTGGGATATGTTCAACCTAATGTCATCTATTTTCTTCTCAAAGTACTCCAGGAAATCTTGTGCTGTAAAAGGAGAACGAGCTACAGGTGGTTGTCCATGAATAAGTGTTGCCACTGTGTCGAACAAGAACTTTGAATTATGCTTGTTTTTGTTGATCAAATCAGAGTAGCAGGTCCGCTTTGTAGCCAATAATGCATGCTTATAGTCTAAGATAGGTTCATGCCACGCAAGGTGGAATACTTCTAATTTTGAACGACGCCATTTCCGTTCTAGACCTCTTGCTTTATGCTTGAGGTCATGCAGGTAATCATTGAACCAAGGTGACTGTGATTTGGGGGAGCGCGGTTTCAACACAGGTGGTGCAATCATGTCGAGTGTAGTTTTGAGCACTGAGTTTAAACTATCCACAAGTCTGTCTACTGACTGGGTATTTGTCAAAAGTGAGGCTAAGACATCAGGCAGTCTAGCTTCTAGTTCAGTCTCAGTTGAGGAGTTGATGCATCGCTGCAGTGATAAATAAGGTTGTTGTTCCACTAAACACGGCAGCGAAACTGTAAACTTAATAAGTGAGTGATCAGAGACCACTGATGTAAGAGGCATGATGTCAATATTCGTGACAGCAATACCACGTGCGAGAACCAGATCCAGGGTATTTCCACTAATGTGTGTCGAATCCCGAATGCATTGCTGAAATCCTAATGCATCCACAATTTCCATAAATGATTTGCAGAGGGGATCAGAAGGCTTATTTATATGAACGTTAAAGTCACCAATGATCAGAATGTTATCTGCACTAGTTAGAGTTAGAGATGAACGCACCAAATTCATCTAAGAATTCAGAATATGGGCCAGGAGGCCTATATACAGTGACAAAGTAATACGGCTGATTTTTATTCTTCTGACTTTGGCAATGCGTAATATCCTAAGCAGAGTGGAGAATCAGATGCTCAATCGAATTATATTTGTGACCCCCAACAGCTAATAAGCTAAACCTAGATTTAGAAATAAGTGCAACACCCCCGCTTTGCTTTGCATCACGAGGAACTTGACTAAATGTATATGCTGGTGGGCAGGCTTCATTTAAGGGGCTTCCTCTGCCTCACCACAGTCCGAAAACTGTCCTCCACAGCTGGCGTTTCTAGGCTGATGCTAATGGGCTCGCTAGCCAGCCCAGCACTAGCCTCATCTGGAGTGCCCGTAACTAACTCCACTGCACTAAGAAACTGCTCTAACTTATGGACACGGCTCTCTAGGAGAGCCACCCTATCTTCCAGCATCACACAGTATTTATGGAGGGTGTAAAGTGGGTAAAGTAGTGTACTTTGTGCACTAGGAAATTCAAGAGTATAGCCAAACAAGCACAAGCTAACCAATAATGGATAAGCTAACCACTCCTAAGGCTCACACAGATGCAAATAAATGAATGAATGAAACAGTTACACTATCAGATAACTAACAGAAGTATATATAAAAAAATGAAATGAAAAAATGAAAATGGGGGTCCGAAGTAGCTAACGCAAGCTAACTGCTAGCGAAAATGCTAGCCGCTCCTACATCAGAAACAAGTTGCCAGATCTGTGGGCCAGCGTCAGCAGTCAGAGTGCCTCCAGATCTCCAAGTGATATATATATATATATATATTTCTTGCAAATTTACAAATAAAGAAATAAATAAAAGCAGCTTGACACTTGGCCAAAGTTGATCCCCGCAGTGGCACAGAGTCTTTTGTGCCAGTGAGTAAACTCATCAAAAACTGTGTGTGCAGTGACGCGCAGTGTTTGCGTATACACTACACAATAGTTCAAAAAGTGGCATGGAATTTATACATGCCAAAAATTTGAAACATTTCAAAATTTTGTTTGTGCAATGGCACACATCTGCGCACAGTTCACAAACAGTTTATGGTGAGTTTATTCATTGGCATTCTAAATTACATGCCAGTGGAGGGATGAAATTTGTGCAAGTGTCAAGGCACCTTAAGAAATTATATATACATAATTATTCATATCTGTTGCTCAATACTTTGTTAATGCACCTTTGGCAGCAATTACAGCCTCAAGTCTTGTTAAATATGATGTCATTGTCCTGCTGAAAGGTGAACAGTTGCCCCAGTCTGAGGTTGAGTGGTCTGGAGCAGGTTTTAAGTGAGGATGTCTCTGTAAATGGAATGGTAAAGGGACTGCATTTATATAGCGCTTTTCCATCTGCATCAGATGCTCAAAGTGCTTTACAACTATGCCTCACATTCACCCATTCACACAAACATGTTCACACCCCGAGGCCAGGGAGCAACTTGGGGATTAAGGACCTTGCCCATGGGGCCTTAGTGATTTTCTGGTCAAGCTGGAGTTTGAACTGAGGATCCTCTGGTCTGAAGCTCAACGCTTAACCACTAGACCATCACCATCACCTCTGTACATTCCTGCTGCATTCATCTCTCCCTCGGTACTAACTAGTCTCCCAATTCCTCTTGCTGAAAAACAACCCTACAGCATAATGCTGCCTCCACCATGCTTTACTGTAGGGATGCTATTGGCTAGGAGATGAGCGCCGTAGGTTCCCTCCAAACATGATGCCTGGCATTCATGCCAAAGAGTTCAGTCTTTGTCTCGTCAGACCAGAGAATTTTGTTTCTCCTGGTCTGAGAGTCATTCAGGTGCCTTTTGGCAAATTCCCGGTGGGCTGCCATCTGCCTTTTACTAAGGAGTGGCTTCCATCTGGCATGATTTGTGGATTGCTACAGAGATGGTTGTCCTACTGGAAGGTTCTTCTCTCTCCACAGAGGAATATTGGAGCTCTGACAGAGTGACCACTGGGTTCTTGGTCACCTCCATGAGTAAGGCCCTTCTCCCCTGATCACTCAGTTTAGATGGCCGGCCAGCTCTAGGCAGTCAAAGATGAGCAAACAGATCCAAAACATCAGGCGTAAGGCGTGGTTGGTACAAACAGGCAGGTGGTCGAAACTCAGTGTGGTAGCAGGACTTGGAAACATAGAACACAGAGCTGGAAGCGAAGGCACAAGGCACAATGATCTCGCGGGGAACTAGTGCAACCAGTGGAGCTTAAATACACCCAGGTGATGAGCTACAGATTAGTAACAGGTGTGTGGAAAGTTCCAGAACAGGGTGTGGCCCAAACAGAGTGTGATGCCCACCACCAAGCACCAAGAGAGATGGACAAGAGAGATAAGGACAGACAAAGCCCAAGCAAGAAAAACCCAGCAAGAGAAATCACACATAAAGAAACACAAACCTAAACTAAGCCTAAACAAAGTAGAACCTAAACTAAACATGGTAAAATAAAAACACATGGCACAATAAAACACAAGGCAAAACAGAAACACAAGGCAGAGTCCAGTTCATGACACTTATGTACATATGATTTTAGATTTTTTTAATTATTATGATTATCTTTAATAAATTTGTAAAAATCTCTCTCTCTCTCTCTCTCTCTCTCTCTCTCTCTCTCTCTCTCTCTCTCTCTCTCTCTCTCTCTCTCTCTCTATATATATATATATACGAGGGCTGTCCATAAAGTATAGGTCCTTTTTATTTTTTTCAAAAACTATATGGATTTCATTCATATGTTTTTACGTCAGACATGCTTGAACCCTCGTGCGCATGCGTGAGTTTTTCCACGCCTGTCGGTGACGACATTCGCCTGTGAGCACTCCTTGTGGGAGGAGTCGTCCAGCCCCTCGTCGGAATTCCTTTGTCTGAGAAGTTGCTGAGAGACTGGCGCTTTGTTTGATCAAAATTTTTTCTAAACCTCTGAGACACATCGAAGTGGACATGGTTTGAAAAATTAAGCTGGTTTTCAGTGAAAATTTTAACAGCTGATGAGAGATTTTGAGGTGATTCTGTCGCTTTAAGGACTTTTCACGGTGCGAGACGTCGCGCAGCGCTCTCAGGCAGCGTCATCAGCCTGTTTCATGCTTAAAACCTCCACATTTCAGGCTCTGTTGATCCAGGATGTCGTGAGAGAACAGAGAAGTTTCAGAAGAAGTCGGTTTCAGCATTTTATCCGGATATTCCACTGTTAAACGAGATTTTTTTAATGAAAGACGTGCGGGCGGATTGCAGCGTCGGCTCGCAGCCGCCGCGACGCTCCGTCACAGGAAAAACACCTCTAGTGGAAGCCTTAAGGACAAGTTGGAACATCTCCAGCTGATAAACAATTTCTCATATACTCACTCCACTGAAAGCCATCAAAAGCCAACTGGATTTTACAAATGGTTATCAACACGGAGGTGTTTTTCCTGTGCCGCCGCATGGCGTCGGCTGCGTCCCAACGCGCGGACCCGTCCGCACGTCTTTCATTAAAAAATCTCCTTTAACAGTGGAATATCCGGATAAAATGCTGAAACCGACTTCTTCTGAAACATCTCTGTTCTCTCACGACGTCCTGGATCAATAGAGCCTGAAATGTGGAGGTTTTAAGCTTGAAACAGGCTGATGACGCCGCCTGAGAGCGCTGAGCGACGTCTCGCACCGTGAAAAGTCCTTAAAGCGACAGAATCACCTCCAAATGTCTCATCAGCTGTTAAAATTTTCACTGAAAACCAGCTTAATTTTTCGAACCATGTCCACTTCGATGTGTCTCAGAGGTTTAGAAAAAATTTTGATCAAACAAAGCGCCAGTCTCTCAGCAACTTCTCAGACAAAGGAATTCTGACGAGGGGCTGGACGACTCCTCCCACAAGGAGTGCTCACAGGCGAATGACGTCACCGACAGGCGTGGAAAAACTCACGCATGCGCACGAGGGTTCAAGCATGTCTGACGTAAAAACATATGAATGAAATCCATATAGTTTTTGAAAAAAATAAAAAGGACCTATACTTTACGGACAGCCCTCGTATATATATATATATATATATATATATATATATATATATATATATATATATATATATATATATATATATATATATATATAGTTCCTATGACACCGCACTCTGCATCACAGTTGCTCCGTCAGAACTCAGATCACAGTTTCAGCGGTGGAGATTGTCCATCAGGCTGATGAGCTTCAGCCCTTGCTGCGGGTGTTCAGGCCAATGGGAGTCAGATGTGAGGCTGGCTTGGTCCACCACAGGTGTAATCTGTTTGTTGGATGTCTGTGGTGCTGCAATCGGACCCTCCACTCCTATTCCACAGGCCGCAATTTGCACCAGAAGTTGAAAGTGTTACTGATCTTCATTAACGGCTTATTTAGAACAGGCAATGGGCTATTATGTCTGAACGCGATGAAATTATCCCATGATCCACAATGAAAAAAAAAATACAATAATGTTGAAATTACTCTGTTTTGCCTCCGTGTGGTGCGGATATGCCACACAACACCGTGTGCACATATCAGGCTGGATGGTCAGGAACTGCTGGAGACAAATGCACAGCTTGAACAGATAGCTCTGGTTGCAAAAAGGCTTTACTTGAGTGGATATCAATGGTCAGTCCATGAGTAGGCAGTCAAGAAAAAGCAGCAGTACAAACATCATCAGGCAATTGGTGTGGTCAAGGCAACAGGCTAGAGGTCAGGTACACACAATGAGGCAGGCAAGAATAGGAACGCAGGAACAAAGCTGGAATGCAGGCACAAGGCACAACAAACTGATGATTAGCAAATACACCCAGTGAGTTTATGTAACTCAAGGTGATAATAAGCAAATCAGGAACAGGTGTGCCTGGAAAGCAAGGGCATGGCCAAAGACACAGAAACACCCATAACTAAGAAACAGACAAGAGAGATAGTGACAGATAGACCCAAGCAGAAAAACCCAGCAAGAGAAAGAACACACAAAAAAACAAAACACAGCAAAACAGAAAACAAAACAAACCAAAGAAAATAAAACAGAAAACCAGATATATGTGTGTGTGTGCGCAAGCTGTGCTCATCAATGTTTACAAGTTCCACCTTTGGGAGAAAAAATATTTACGGTATGTATTTGTGTATGTTACCTCTATGTATTTAAAATAGTGTGGAGAGTGAAAACCTATTTAGCTCAGTGTCACACATTGTAGATGAAGACAAAAACAGCCTCACAGCTGATAATGCTGAGAAGCTTCTTTTCATCAAAAAGAATCTGCCCTGCACATTTTCAAAAAAAAAGCTTAGGGCTCAGACATAAATAAAGTTATGGACGGTTTCAGTTGTGTTACTGGTGTGTTGTTGTATATTTTGTAGTGCTGAAGTCCACAGGTTACATTTAAGTAAGATGTCTGGCAGTGTTATATTTGCTAAGAAACACACGATTAATGTTAAAGGACAATTTGTTGGAGTCAAAAAGTGAAGTTACATAATTTAAGTGAAATGTAAATAAAAACAAGGCTAATGATATTGGTAGCAGTTACAGTCAAAAAGTAAGGAACAAATGATGAATAAAAAATATTGTCAAAGTCAACATAAAACTGTAATAGTATCGTCATTAAGTATTCATATCGGTACATGGAATTGATGAGTACTCAAATGTATGTACTCGTACTCAGTCTGGAAAAAAGTGGTATTGGTGCAACCCTTATATATATATATATATATATATATATATATATATATATATATATATATATATATATATATATATATATATATATATATATACACAGTATGTAGGGGTATTGACAATATATATTGACAATATTGACAATATATATTGTCATTATGGGGTAAACATGGGGAAAACAATGAATTTCATCCAATTTGGAATAAGGCTGTAACATAAAATGTGGAGAAAGTGAAGCGCTCTGAATATTGTTGCTCAGGGTAGAGTTTGATTCTATAGTATGCACTGGTCTGCACTTCCAGCAAATGTCAATTGTTTGACCTCCACTGTCAGGGTATATCTGGCTGCAGATAATGTGCATCGTACTGCCATAATTTGTGAGTGGCATGTTCGAAGATGCAGTAGTAAAAGATGTGCAACATATGATGAAGCCACGCTCCTCAATTTAATCGCCTTCTCCAGACACAGAAGACTGTTACATCAAAGAGGAATTCAACACAACTGCTGAGAAGGTCAGGTACATGTATAAACTGAACAATAGCAGTCACTGAACATATTTTGTATGATACAGATTTTCCTCCTGTCAGTGGCATTTTGAACCGCACCCATCTTCAGAATAAGCATGGTCATCAGACTTGACATGGTCAACAGAAAATCCTTCCACAGCATCAAAGTTCAGATAACACTGTTTTATCCTTACTGTCACCAACATTAATTGTGCAAATGACATGAAGATCACATGATATTGTTTCAGATGATCTGTAATATTAACTGAGTTATCAGTAATACAGAAGAAAGTAGCCAAACTCAAAATATGATTGCTGCATAGTCCAGGCCAGTTCAGCGTACTGTGACTGGCACAATGGAAAACACATATACACACACACACACACTGCAATGATGAGTACAGTGAACATAATTACATTGGAGACAGTGCCACTCTGTTATCCATGTAGTTGTAGCTGTTCCACTTTGTGTCCGCAGGTGAAATGTCAGGCATGCTGCTGGGAGATCAAGGATATATATACCTGTCAGCTATTCCATCTCACCCCCTTTGGAGACATGTCACAGAATGCATACAACCATGTCCAGGCTAGAACAAGGACCTGAATTAAAATGTCATTCCGCCTTGTCAAATCTCACTTCTTGTGCCTTCACCACCTGAGGGTGATACCAGACAGGGCCTGTGACTACACTGTGGGCATAACACTTCTTGTATCAGGAGGAAGAGGGCTACCAGAGTCACCGTGGAGGAGGACTGTGACATTGCAGCAATATGGCCTAATAATGTAAATGGCAGACTGATCAGAGACCAATATGTTGTGACTTATTTCATATAATTTATTACTTTCTGATGTGCCCTTGCCAATAAAAGTCAATTTATGTGACACTTTCATGTTTATGTCTATGCTAACTGTCACAGGTGTTATGAAAATCTGATATTTAATGAACACAGTACAATGAGTGAACACCTTAAAGATTTTAGACTGTTTATTAGAGATTTGTCTGATGCAAGCTTGGTTGAAAAACAGAATCATTATTACATTTTGGTACTGTTATGCTGACAGTAGCCATTTAAATTTAATCACTGACATCTCTTTGCAGTCTCTTGATTTCCAAGTCCAATTTCCTCAGTGTCCTGTGTTTTATCTCTATGCCTGTGGATAAGTGCTGCAGTATCTCTTTGTGATATTCTATTTTAACCTCTGCCAAATGATTTTTTTTTAAGTCAGTGCTATAAGTCAGTGCCATTGTTAGCCCATTACGTAATAAGTGGTACAAGTTGGCTGTCCCATTTCAAAGACTGGTTGTGAAGTGGCCAATGATCTCAGGCTTTTTTTTTTTTCTTCTACACAACAGGTGCATCCTTCTCAGCTCAAACAAACAATTCAATGAGTTATGGCATGATATTTTTTTTCCCCAAAGACAAAATGGTTGGCAAATTTAAAAAGATAAAAGACACTTTTTGGCTCCATATGTACAATGGGAAATAAGTAATAATTAGGAGTAAAGTATGATTAAGTAATGAGAAATTATTACAAAACTATGTGCTATGCCCACTACACTAGCTTGGCACATGTAGTGGTCAAGGTTGCCAGCTGACAAGGGCGAGGGGCACGGAAACAAAACAATGCAACAGCAAAATGCTCTCTGGGTCAACAGTGTCTAAATGGCTGAAGCCAGAAGGTTAAGTGGGACACAGAAGAAGGGTGACATAGAAGGGTGCACACCATCAATTTCTGTTTAATCCACTAGATGGTGGATGCAACCTGTGAGCTGTTGCCAGCAGCCGCCATCTTGCTTCACATTACTGTGTGGTCAGACATAAGATTAAATAAAAATATGCAATGTGCTGAATTAAAACTTGGGCTAAAGTGATCTAAAAATACTGTTTTGTGCAGCCTTCAGGTGCAGCGGCAAGGTGACATAGGACTGTCAGCTGGTTAATAAAGGTTAAATAAATAAAAAATAAATAATAATAAATTGTGGAGTGAGCTTTCATAAGTGTGTATTATATGTAATGTAAATGATGCGGGGAGATTACTAAAATTTCTGAAAAAAGGTTCAATCTGTATTCTGTAAAGTAGTGACTTTAGTTTTACTGCCTAAATGGTTTGTCATGATAAATATCTCACCATTCATTTAGCGGCACTTTCATAAGTGTCAATTTATGCCTTTTTAATTAGCCTTGGGTTTTTTCTTCACTTCAGGTTTTCCATCCTGAGATATTCTGTAAGAGCAAATTCATAGAATGGAACTGCTTTTTCTCTCAGTTTGGTGGGTCACATGACAGTCACTTTGGCATTGTATAGTCTACTAATATAGGAATATGCACAAATGAGATTAATTTCTCTGTGATATACTGAATACTCCAGCACCCTGTGGTGTTTTCAGATTTCTTTCAACTTGGTCCAGACGTTATTGAATAATCTTACTTTAACCCTGGCTGGCTTGCCTGTTTCATTTTATTTATTTATTTCATTTGATATTTTTGCAGACAAGTGCACCGTTAAATAAATAGTCTGATTCTCTTCTGTGTTTGTTTGGACAAAGGTTGACTGTACAAATGTGGGACTGAGTTTGAATAAATGGAACAGCACAGTAATAGCACGGAAAATGCAGATTTATCCTGAAACTCTCTCTTGAAAACATTGATCAGGCCCATTGATTTCTATTTACTGTATGTCTGGTTGGTAGATGCTAACCAAGATAGCGGTGCTCTGTATGTACACTCACCATGCAAGACTCCATTGCTGAAAAAAAAGCATGTTGAAGCTCGTTTCAAGTTTGCTGTGCAACATGTAGACAAGCCCCTGACATACTGGCAGAATTATAGTCTAGTCAGACAAAACTAAAATTGAACTCTTTGGATGCCATAATACACACCATGTTTGTAGGTCAAATGGCACTGCACAACACCCCAAAAACACCACACCAACAGTGAAGTTTGGAGGTGGCAAAACTATGGATATGATCTAACAACACTGAACAATGGAAGTTGATAATTTGATAAAGTTGATAACAAAGTTGATACTCCATTCCGGAGCGATCTCGTCACATAGCTCCTGCTGATTTGGATGAACTTATGCATCATATTCAGGGATTACCTCCTGCAGGGATCATAAAAGAGTCCTGGAGCTCTTATGCCTCACCATTCTTCTTCCAAGAAGGTCTGTTAGAAAAGTATCCAACCTTTTAGTAGAGAAGCTTGAATCTTCGACTGGACTGGGTTGCTTGACGTGAGGACGTTTCGCTTCAAATCACGTCATCAGCAGAGTCGTCAAGGGAGCCATCAGGAGAGGGACAGCTGCCCTGTCATTAGGAGGGTGCTAACTAGAGCACAATAGGTGCTAATTAGAGCTATTGTTTAGTCACTAGCCTATAGCAGTCTGCCTCTCGGTAGGAGGGGTCTGGTTAGGTTTAAAACTCCAGCTTTTGTGACTTCTTGATTATTCTTCTCTACAAGAGTCAAGACAGAAGTCAGACCACCAGAGCAAGAATTTTAGCTGAGGAAGCTTCTGCGATTTGAAGCGAAACGTCCTCGCGTCAAGCAACCCAGTCCAGTCGAAGATTCAAGCTTCTCTACTATGGAAACCACCTGGACAACTGAGAGCCTACACAGAAATATCCGACCTTTTTATTTTTTTTCAAAAACTATATGGATTTGAATCACGTGTGATTGCATCAGCCAAGCTTGAACCTTCGTGCGAATGCGTGAGTTTTTTCACGCCTGTCGGTTGCGTCATTCGCGTGTGAGCAGGCTTTGTGTGAGCACTGGTCCACCTCTCTCATCGTTTTTTATTGCAAATAAATGTCTGAATGATTTGGAGCTTTGCTGCATCAATATTTTCCAGAAACTGTGAGAGACCTCCAGGTGGACACCGGTCGGAAAATTAATATGGCTTTCAGGGACGATTTTGTGGAGATTACACAGATTAAGGAGTGTTACTGCCACTTTAAGGATGGCCCACAGCGTCTGAGAGCACGCTGCGCTCCGAGCTCCGATCGGCTTTCAGACGGCTGTCGGTGGGTTTTCAGTTGTGTGACTAAGCGAGAAATTGTGGATGAGCCTGGACATGCCAGAACATGTCCTGTGAGGCTTCATCATGGCGTTGCTTTGCAAAATGATGAGAGGGTGGACCACTGCTCACACAAAGCCTGCTCACAGGCGAATGACGCAACCAACAGGCGTGAAAAAACTCACGCATGCGCACAAAGGTTCAAGCTTGGCTGATGCAATCACACGTGATTCAAATCCATATGTTTTTTGAAAAAAATAAAAAGGTCGGCTACTTTTCTCACAGACCTCATATATATATATATATATATATATATATATATATATATATATATATATATATATATATATATATATATATATATGAGGTCTGTGAGAAACGTATTGTACCTTTTTATTTTTTCAAAAAGCATATGGATTTGGAATCACGTGTGATTGCATCAGACAAGCTTAAACCTTCATGCGCATGCGTGAGTTTTTTCACGCCTGTCGGTTACATCATTTGCCTGTGAGCATGCCTTGTGGGAGGAGTGCTCCACCCCCCTCGTCGAAGTTCTGTTTGTGCGGAAAATGGCGGAACGCTTGGAGCAGCGCTATTGCATTAAATTCTGCCAGAAACTTGACGACAACCAAGTAGAAATGATTCGAAAAATCCAGACGGCTTTCGGAGATGAAGCCATGAGCACCACACCGATTAAGGAGTGGTACAACCGGTTTAAAGACGGACGTGTAACGGTGGAGAGCGAGCCGCACTCCGGCCGACCATCGACGTCCAGAAATGACGAGATCGTTTCCAAAGTGAACGCTGTGGTGATGCGGGACCGTCGAGTGACCATCCGAGAAATTGTGGAGGAAGTGGACATTACTACTTTTTCGGCACATTCCATTGTTAGAGAAGATTTTGACATGAAGCGAGTGACTGCGAAGTTCGTGCCGAGGTTGCTGACAGCGGACCAAAAGCACCTCCGTGTTGAAGTCTCACAGGACATGCTGGACTCCACACAAAGTGATCCCAGCTTTATGGACACTATTATCACTGGCGATGAGTCCTGGGTGTACGGGTACGACCCGGAAACCAAATTCCAGTCGTCACAGTGGAAGCATTCCATGTCGCAACGACTGAAGAAGGCGCGCCAAGTACGCAGCAATGTTAAGGTAATGCTGACTGTTTTTTTTTACTCCCGTGGTGTGGTACACCACGAGTACGCACCACAGGGCCAAACAGTAACGAAGGAGTATTACAGAGATGTCCTCCGTCGCCTCCGTGATGCTGTACGGCGCAAGAGACAGGAGTTGTGGGCCACAGGAAATTGGCGCCTCCACCACAACAATGCTCCAGTTCATTCCTCCAACTTAATTCAGACTTTTTTGTCTCAAAACCAAACTCCTGTGGTTCCACAGGCTCCATACTCTCCTGACATGGCCCCTTGCGACTTCTGGCTGTTCCCAAAAATCAAAACACCATTAAAAGGAATGCATTTTGAGACAAGGGAGGACATCATGGCTGCAACGACGGCGGCGCTGCACTCCATCCAGAAAGGGGCTTTTTTGGAATGCTTCCAACAGTGGCGACACCGCTGGGAGAAGTGTGTGGAGTCCCAAGGAGACGACTTCGAGGGTGATTAGGTTTCCAACGCTCCAGGTAAGCCAGTTTTTTTTTCCCCAGCCAAAGGTCCGATACTTTTCTCACAGACCTCGTATATATATATATATATACACACACACACAAGTACATACGCATATATAAACATGATTGAATTGAAAGAAAAAATAGGAGCATTTTATTTATAATACATGAAGTGGAATTTAGGTGGGATAAGGTGACATTAGTGATGGGATTTGTAAAGGAGTTGTTATTGCACATGATCTGTGGACATATTAATATTGCACATGCTTTGTGGACATATTATTGCATGTGATTATTTCACAGTGTTATTGTACAGTCTGACAGCAGCAGGGAGGAACAACCTGCAGTATCGTTCCTTCTTGCACTGAGGGTGCCTCAGTCTGTCACTGAAGGAGCTGCTCAGCTCCTCTACAGTTCAGTGCAGAGGGTGAGAGGAGTTGTCCATGATGGATTTGAACTTGGCTAACACCCTCCTCTCAGCCACCTCCTCCAGAGAGTCCAGAGGACAGCCCAGGACAGAGCTGGACTTCCTGACCAGCTTATTCAGTCTCTTTCTCTCCCGCTCTGTGCTGCCCGGGGCCCAACAGATGACAGCATAGCGGAGAGCAGAGGCTACAACAGAGTCATAGAAGGTCTTAAGCAGAGGCCTGCTCACTCCAAAGGATCTCAGTCTCCTCAGGAGGTGGAGGCGACTCTCCTCTATACCACTTCATCATGAAGCTGTATAACTTGAGATGCAAAACACAGAATTTGCACTGTGCACAATTTCTCCAATCACAGCCACAGAAACCTGTACCTTCTTCTGGGTTGTCTGGGTGTCTTGGTGGCTTCCCTCACTGTTCTCCTTCTTGCACAGCCACTCAGTTTTTGAGAACTGTCTATTCCACACAGAGTTACCATAGAGCGCCATACTGTTTCTATTTCTTCAAAACTGATGTAAATTCAAGACATACTCAGTGACTTGGAAATGTTCATGTATCCATCTCCTGACTTGTCTGAAGAAAACTGGCAATAAAACGGATTATTTACAGGTATTATACCACAGGGGCTGATTACTTATGCAACCCATCATCTTGGCTTTTATAGCTTTAATTAATTTATATGAAGTTGTAGAGATTTGTTATCAGTTTGAGTCTAAGGAAGATAATTTTAGAATTTTTTTATATTGGGAAGCCTGATTTACTTTTTGTATTTGAAATACCATAAACAAATTAAAATGAGTGAAATACCAAGGGGCTGAATACTTTTCCAAGCCACTGTAAATTTCATGACTATCTGTATGGAGCTCAGTGTACTGTCAGAACTGACAATAACCTCCTTATGTATATCCTGACTACGACTAAGCTGAATGCCACCGGGCATCGTTGGCTTTCAGATCTTGCCACTTATAATTTCACTTTGCAATATAGACCCAGAGCTAATAATACTGATGCTGATGCATTATCCCGGAATCCTTTTAGCTGGGAGTTGGGGGAATGGCAGAGTTTGCCACCGGAAAGTGTTAGAGCCTTATGCAAGCAGATTCACCTGACGGGGGATGCCAAGATATTATTCATATGGCAGAATGCTTGGGGTTTTCACAGAGGGTTTTGCCTTCCTGGTTCGCCTTGATGCAGTTTGCTTGATCCAACTCAGCCCTACTGAGTTCAGGCAGGCTCAGGATAAGGATCCAACCACAGGCCCTGTCAAACAGTCTCTTGGTGAGGGACCAGCATTTTCACTTGTGGATAATAGTAATGCTACGTTGTTGATTAGCGAGGCAGGTAAATTAGTGATCATGGATAATCGGTTGTATAGGAAAGTCTGAAGAGCCGCTGAAATGTGTCAGTTGGTACTCCCCCAGGAATATGTGCCTACTAGCTGGGGTACCTGGCGCTGCCCGGGTTAACCTGTTTTAGACATAAGCCAAATGCCAATCATTTTAATTTCAATTTATTTTCATTCATATAGCACCAAATCCCAACAGAGTTGCCTCAAGGCGCTTCACACAAGTAAGGTCTAACCTTACTAACCCCCAGAGCAACAGTGATAAGGAAAAACTCCCTCTGAGGAAGAAACCTCAAGCAGACCAGACTCAAAGGGGTGACCCTCTGCTTGGGCCATGCGACAGACATAAATTACAGAACAATTCACAAAATAAATATACAGGAAATGCTATTGGTGCACAGGACAGGAGGGTTTCCAGCACAAATACAATTCCCATCTCTGGATGGAGCTGCACCTTAAACAGAGAGAAAAAACAGAACCAGGCATCATAAAGACAAGAAATACAGTATAATTTGTCAGCATTAAACAAGAAAAAAAACAAGAAAAACTAAGGCGATTGCCAGCCACTAGCCCTAAGCTTCACTAAAAGACACAGTATTTAGGTAAAGTTGAGGCTGCAGCCCGCTCAGTTTCCTAATAAAATGAATTAAACAAGTAAAAAGCATAAAACAGAACTATACCAGTATGCTAGCCATATGAAAGGGAAAATAAGTGTGTCTTAAGTCTGGACTTGAAAGTCTCCACAGAATCTGACGGTTTTATTGATGCAGGGAGATCATTCCACAGAACAGGGGCACGATAAGAGAAAGCTCTGTGACCCACAGACTTCTTATTCACCCTAGGGACACAAAGTAGTCCTGCATCCTGAGAACACAAAGCCCGGGCCGGTACGTAAGGTTTAATTAGGTCAGCTAGGTAGGGAGGTGCCAGTCCGTGAACAATTTTATAGACTAGTAGCAGAGCCTTAAAATCTGATCTCACTGGTACAGGAAGCCAGTGAAGAGACGCCAAAATGGGTGTAATGTGGTCGAACTTTCTGCTTCATGTCAGAGATAAACACATGGATCAGGGTCTCAGCATCAGGATGGGATGAATCTTCGCTATATTTTGCAGGTGGAAAAAGCAGTCTTCGTAATATTTCTAATTTGGAGGTCAAAGGACAAAGTAGGATCAAAAATTACCCCAAGGTTCCTCACTTTTTCAGTGTGATGTATGACACACGAGCCTAGGTTAAGCGTTAGCTGGTCAAACTGATGCAGATGTCTCACTGGACCAAGAACCATCATTTCAGTCTTATCAGAGTTTAAGATGCATGAAATTTAATAAACGCAAACTGAATTTCAGACATCTTTATATAAATGTTCTAAGGCTCACTATAATGCAGTTAATTACTCCTTCATGGGGAGCCTTAACTCTAATAGCCAACAGGAATCGATTGCAGTCATTCCAATTGAAAATAATGGAGGAGCAACCTGAGCTTCTTCTGGCATTTTTACATAAAACAAACACAATAACAACGTCTATAAAACCAGAGAATATATTCACGAAAGTTTTAGGCATAATATACAAAGAGTTTAATGCTGCTGTCCGTGTGGAGCCTGATCACAGCTTCTCAAATGCATTTCTTCTGTTGTGAATGTACTGAGGTACCCATAATGCACCTGGGCACAGCATGTCCACACTACAACCTTCAAAATTAGTGCATTACTTTAAAACTAAAACATATATCTGATATTTTCACTTCATAAAACTTCAGACGTGACGTTAATTTAAATAACTTGTCCGAAATTAGTTTGGTTAAAATTTTAAACATAAGTCATAACTGTATGCCTCTGGATGACTTGGGTGATATTGCCAGCGTATCAGTATGGGGTCAAAAGAAATCAGCCTTTTTTCTTTTTTGTGACCAGTTCTCCTTTGCCTGTAGAGGATAGAGTGTTTTTTTTTTCTAGAACCAGCTCTTCTCTGTATACAGAGGATAGAACTGCACATCTACTATGAAACATTTAACAGGTAGGTGCTTAACTGATTTTAGATTTCATAGGTGTTTGTAGCTATTCAGCTTTGTTTGGAACCATAGCAAAAATACGTTAGCAGTCTAAAAAATATCAGACCAAAACTTATCGGAAGATAATTATTCCCGATGATGGTTTTCTGAAAAGCTAATCCGATAATGAAAACATTATCTTCGATAAATAGTGGTTAGCGGATTAGTGGAACTGTGCCCACCACTGTGTTTATGACATCAAGACCACGTGTGAGAACCAAATCCAGGGTATTTCCACTAATGTGTGTCGAGTTCTGAATGCATTGCTGGTATCCTAATGCATCCACAAGTTCCATAAATGATTTGCAAAGAGGTTCAGAGGGCTTATTTATATGAATGTTAAAGTCACCAATAATCAGAATGTTAGCCGCACTAGCTGACAAGCTAGAGATGAATGCATCAAATTCAACTAAGAATTCAAAATATGGGCTTGGAGGCCTCTAAACAGTCACAAAATAACACAACCGATTTCCATACTGTACTTCTGACCCTGACAATACGTAAACGTAACATCATGGGCAGAGTGTTGGGAAAGTGTAATGACACGGACCCACAACAAGGGGCATAAATGAACGGAAAATGAAAATGCCGAAATATAACAATTTAATGTTGTGAAAATGTGCACAACGGAATACAGATGCTGCTTTTAGGTAACAGTCAATTAAATCACAGATGACATGTGGGCAGGCTCGAGGATAGGAGACGCCTGTCCAGAGAAGAGCCGGGCCCCACACGATTTCCACTGCCAACGGAGACCTGCAACAAACCGGAGCCGCTGAGACCTGAGTCCCCAGGTGGCCACAGCCTCCAGCTGTCAGATCTGGTACTGCTGGCAGGAAGAACAGACAGATTATGGTGCGCGTGTGAACACCCAGTAAACAGTCAACCAACAAACACAGTTCCTTCTGGTGGAAAAACCTCGACCTCCTGAACTCAGTTACTCAGAGTACGTGCAGATCCTTATGTAACACTCAAGTTTTGGATTGAGGAGCGGGAACGCCAACTCCCAACGTCCACAAACTCAGCAACCAGCTGTGTGTATACAAAAGGTTACAGCTGCAAAAACTCAGATGCAAAAACATTACAACTACGAGCTCAGATGTAAAATTGCGTGCGTAAGGCACTGAACGGCTGAGAGTATACCTTGTAGGTAAGCAAATTTCTCGGCAGGGAGGTGGAGTTGCTGTCCAGCTTTTATGGGTAGTGTGGATAATGAAATGATGAGTGACAGGTGTCACTACCAGAGCTCCAGGATGCTCCTGGGAGGCGGCTGCGCCCTCTGGTGCCTGAAGCCTGCCTTCAGGCAGGGCGCCCTCTGGTGTTGGGCCAGCAGTACCTCCTCCTCTGGCGGCCCACACAACAGGACCTCCCCTCGACCAGGCTTGTCGGGATGGTGTTGGTAGAAGTCGGCCAGGAGGGCCGGGTCCAGGATGAAGCTCCTCTTCACCCAGGAGCGCGCTCTTCGGGTCCGTAACCCCCGGCCCTTTCGATGGACGTCCAGGAGCCTGCGAACCGTCCATGCAGGCTCCCCGTCGATGATCCGGGCAGGAGGCGGTGCCGGTCCGGGGGTGCAGAGGGTTGAGGTGTGGTGTGGCTTGATCCGGGAGACGTGGAATACTGGGTGGATCCGCAGTGAAACTGGCAGCTGCAGCTTCACCGCGGCCGGGCTGAGGACCTTGAGGATCTTGAATGGTCCGATGAAACGGTCCTTCAGCTTGGGGGAGTCCACTTGCAGGAGAATGCCCTTGGTTGAAAGCCACACCTCCTGCCCGGGTTGGTATGTAGGGGCCCGGGGAATGCCGGCGGTCTGCATGGGCCTTGGCCCTCGCCCGGGCCTTTAGCAGGGCAGAGCAGGCCGTGCGCCAAACCCGACGGCACCTCCGTAGGTGGGCCTGGACTGAGGACACACTGACCTCTCCCTCCACAATCGGGAACAATGGGGGCTGGTACCCCAAACACACCTCAAACAGGGAGAGGCCGGTAGCAGAGGACACTTGGCTATTATGAGCGTACTCGATCCAGGCCAGATGGTTGCTCCAGGTTGTCGGGTGCGCGGAGGTCACGCAGCGGAGGGCCTGCTCCAGTTCCTGGTTCACCCGCTCTGCCTGTCCGTTTGTTTGGGGATGGTACCTGGACGAGAGACTCACGGTGGCCCCCAGTTCCCTGCAGAAACTCCTCCAGACTTGTGAGGAGAACTGAGGACCATGATCAGAGAAGATGTCGTTCGGGATCCCATGCAGATGTACGACATGGTGGACCAGGAGGTCTGCTGTCTCCTGGGCCGTCGGGAGCTTCGGGAGGGCCACGAAGTGGGCAGCCTTGGAGAACCGGTCCACTATCGTGAGAATGGTCATCATGCCCTGGGACGGTGGGAGGCCCGTGACAAAGTCCAGGCCGATGTGGGACCAGGGGCGGTGAGGCACGGGGAGCGGCTGGAGGAGTCCTTGTCCTTTCTTGTGATCCTCTTTGCCCCTGGCGCAGGTGGTACAGGCCTGGACGTACTCCCGGACGTCGGCCTCCATAGACGCCCACCAGAAGCGCTGCCGGACCACTGCCACGGTCCTTCGCACCCCTGGGTGGCAGGAGAGCTTAGAACCGTGACAGAAGTCAAGGACTGCAGCCCTGGCCTCTGGTGGGACGTATAATTTGTTCTTGGGTCCAGTTCGCGGGTCCGGGTTCTGTGCCAGGGCCTCCCGGACGGTCTTCTCCACGTCCCAGGTGAGGGTGGCCATGATAGCGGCCTCGGGTATGATGGTGTCTGGTGGATCTGACAGCTCTGTTCTGACTTCCTCCTCGTGCACCCGGGACAGTGCATCGGACCGTTGGTTCTTGGTCCCCGGGGCGGTACGTGATCTGGAAGTCAAAACGACCGAAGAACAGTGACCAGCGGGCTTGCCTGGGGTTCAGACGCTTAGCAGTCCGGATATATTCCAGGTTCCGATGGTCCGTGAAAACCGTAAATGGTACCGCTGCTCCCTCCAACAGGTGTCTCCACTCCTCAAGGGCCTCTTTCACCGCCAGGAGTTCCTGATTGCCGACGTCATAGTTCCTTTCAGCCAGGGTCAACCTGTGGGAAAAATAGGCACAAGGATGGAGGACCTTGTCGGACTCCCCACTCTGGGACAGCACGGCTCCTATCCCTGAGTCAGAGGCATCCACTTCTACGATGAACTGGCGATTGGGATCGGGCTGCACCAGAACTGGTGCAGTCGAGAACCGGCGTTTCAACTCCCTAAACGCGGCTACTCACCGATCCGACCAGGTGAAGGGGACTTTAGTGGAGGTTAGGGCCGTCAGGGTGCTAACCACCTGGCTATAGCCCTTTATGAACCTCCGGTAGAAATTTGCAAAGCTGAGGAACTGCTGCAATTTCCTGCGGCTTGTTGGTTGGGGCCAATCTCTCACCGCCGCAACCTTGGCTGGATCAGGGGCGACGGAGTTGGAGGAGATTATAAACCCCAGGAAGGACAAAGAAGTGTGGTGGAACTTGCACTTCTCGCCCTTCACAAACAACTGGTTCTCCAATAACCACTGCAGGACCTGACGCACATGCTTCACATGAGTCTCAGGATCCGGGGAGAAGATGAGGATATCGTCTAGGTATACGAAGACGAACCAATGCAGGAAGTCCCGCAATACGTCATTAACCAAGGCTTGGAACGTCGCGGGCGCATTGGTGAGGCCGAACGGCATGACCAGGTACTCAAAGTGACCTAACGGGGTGTTAAATGCCGTCTTCCACTTGTCTCCCTTCCAGATCTGAACCAAGTAATATGCATTTCTAAGATCCAACTTGGTGAATATTTGGGCTCCATGCAAGGGCGTGAACACTGAATCTAACAGAGGGAGCGGGTATCGGTTGCGAACCGTAATGTCGTTCAGCCCTCTGTAGTCAATGCATGGATGAAGTCCGCCATCTTTTTTGCCCACAAAAAAGAAACCAGCACCCATCGGGGAGGTGGAGTTCCGGATCAACCCGGCAGCTAAAGAGTCCCAGATGTAGGTCTCCATTGATTCGCGCTCCGGACATGAAAGGTTGTACAGCCTGCTGGATGGGTACTCGACGCCCGGGATCAAATCAATGGCACAATCGTATGGACGGTGCGGGGGCAGCGTAAGTGCCAGATCCTTGCTGAAGACATCAGCAAGGTCGTGGTACTCGGCTGGCACCACCGCCAGATTGGGGGGAATTTGAACCTCCTCTTTAGCTGTCACCCCGGGTGGAACCGAGGATCCTAAGCACTCCCGGTGGCAGGTTTCGCTCCACTGCGTCACAACCCCAGACGGCCAATCTATCCGGGGATTGTGCTTTACCATCCATGGAAAACCCAAAATCACTCAGGAGGTAGAAGGTGTTACATAAAACACAATCTCCTCTCTGTGATTCCAGACACAACCAATGTCACGGGCTGAGTCTAGTGTGATTAGTGAGAGAAGGGGCCATCTAGTGCCCGTACCTTCAATGGTGAAGGTAGGGCCACTAGAGGGAGCCCAACTTCCCTTGCCCATCTGCTGTCCAGCAGATTCCCTTCCGACCCCGTGTCCACCAGTGCTGGGGCGTGAAGGGTTAGATCCCCACTCAGGATCATGACTGGGATGCGTGCGGATTTACGGGGTTTCCCCGCGTGAGTGTTATGGCCCACCCTTAGCCCAGTCTCTAAGGGCGGGGCGTTGTAGTTTAACCGCTTGGGGCAGTTCTTCTGTATATGCTCACTAGAGCCATTGAAAAAACACTCCCCGCAGGCCAGCTCCGTTGTCTGTTATTTGATTTTACTTTGGCCCTGCTTGTGTCCACAGCTTCATCAGCGGGGAGCTGTTACACACGGAGCTCTCTGGCTGTGGAGCTGTGGGGACGGTGGCACCCTTTCGGACCCGGAAAGAAGAGGGACGGCTCGTGCCCGGCCACGCCCTTCGCCCCGCTCCCGACGATGTTCTTCTAATCGTTATCTAACTGTATAACCAGGTCGATAAGCCGTCAAAATCCCGTGGCTCATCCTTAGCCAGCAGATGCTCCTTCAGGACCGGAAACAGTCCGTTTATGAAGGCGGCGTGGAGTGCAACAGTGTTCCAGCCGGCCCTCGCTGCCGCTATGCGGAAGTAGAAGGCATACTCGGCCGCACTCCGATGCCCCTGTCTCATTGACAGCAGCACATTTGAAGCAGTCTCGCTCTATTGGGGTGATCGAACACTTGTTTGAACTCCCTCACAAACCCAGCAATATGTTGTTAGGAGCCGTGAATTCTGCTCCCAGAGCGCCGTAGCCCAGGCGTGTGCCTCTCCTCGAAGCAAATTTATAACATAAGCCACCCGGCTGGCATCCGACACGTACTTGACGGGATGCTGTGCAAAGATGAGCGAACACTGCATCAGGAAGTCTGCGCATGTCTCGACACAACCTCCGTACGGTTCCGGAGGGCTTATGTATGCTTCAGGGGACGGGGGGGTTCGTTGAACAACCACTGGAATGTCTGTATTCGGCCCCAGGTCAGCAGGAGGAGGCACTGCAGCTGCGCCCTGCGCGTGCGCTTCCACCTGAGCGGTGAGAGCCTCCATCCTCCAATTGAGTATAACGTTCTGCTCGGTTACTAAATCCAACCAAGCAGTGAAGGCGGTTAAGATCTGCTGCAGCTCACCTAAGACGCCTCCTGTTGGCACCTGTGCACCCTTGCATTTCCATTGATGGTTCACTCGATGGTTGACGCCCCTCGGGATCCATGACGTATGGCCGAGAAATCCTGTTGGAAAAGTGTAATGACATGGACCCACAACAGTGAAAATGCCAACATATAACAATTTAATGTTGTGAAAATGTGCACAATGGAATACAGATGCTGCTTTTAGGTAAGAGTCAATTAAATCACAGATGACGTGTGGGCAGGCTCGAGGATAGGAGATGCCTGTCCAGAGAAGGCCCCACACAATTTTGAGGAGCGGGGAACGCCAACTCCTCCCAATGTCCACAAACTCAGTAACCAGCTGTGTGTATACAAAAGGCTACAGCTGCAAAACTCAGATGCAAAAAACATTACAACTACGAGCTCAGATGTAAAGACGTTACAACTGACAAGCTTAGCTGTAAAATTGTGTGCGTACGGCACTGAATGGCTGAGAGTTTACCTTGTAGGTAAGCAGATTTCTCGGCAGGGAGGTGGAGTTGCTATCCGGCTTTTATAGATAGTGTGGATAATGAAATGATGAGTGACAGCTGTCACTACCGGAGCTCCAGGATGCTCCTGGGAGGCGGCTGCGCTCTCTGGTGCCTGAAGCCCGCCTTCAGGCAGGGCACCCTCTGGTGTAGGGCCAGCAGTACCTCTCTTCTGGCGGCCCACACAACACAGAGCGAAGAATCAGATGCTCAAATGAATTATATTTATGACCCCCAACAGCTAATAAGGTAAACCTAGATTTATAAATAAAAGCAACACCCCCACCTTGCTTCGCACCACGAGACACGTGACTAATATGTACGCCTTCTGATCTGGTGTTGTTTAAACTGCGCAAAAAGCATCCAAAGGCACACAAGTTCTAACCCAGCTACTTCTCTCAAAAAACAGTTTACAGACCAAGTCAATGCCATTGACACAAATGAAGCAAAGTGCGATCAATCACAGTTTTTAAAATAATGAACACGTTACAGCTGCAGTAATGAATTAATGTAAATTAATGTTTTTTGTCAGCCATAATAATATAATTTAATCAAATAAATGATAATGACGAATGGTTTGTACAATGGTAACGCACTCACCGAAGGAAACATCAGCAGTGTGAACACCCCCCCCGTCTCATCGATAAATCCACTTATTAAACTCAGAGTCTGAGGCTCCAAGCCTCTCAGGGGCTTTGAATGCCAGCATTGATGGATGCCACAGCCTGTGCGTTTTCACACTTACATATGATGTAAACACGTAATGTGCTGTGCTTGCATTGAAAGGTCTGTTTTGTGAAAATATTGATTTTTACATAAGAGTCTGGAAGAGATGTGTTAGTGCAATTTTCAAGCTGAATGAAAATGCATCAGAATTAGCAAGATCTGACTGGAACATTTTACATTACAGAAGCAGATCAAATGGTCGAACACTGATACCACTGTAACGGGTAGACTCAGACATAAAAAAAAAAAAATCCCTCCTTTTCCCCTTTGGCAGTGCGTCACCCAAATTGTCTTTTTTAACAAGCCTCCCCTGGTCAAACTCATTGTTTTATGCTGGCAAGAAAAACTATAGTTGTATTCAATTATGATCACGAATGAGGAGTTAATAGGCCTTGACTAGAAACCTTCAGCCCCACTTATTAAAAGATTTAAGTGAATATACAATTGTATGCCATGGTTTGGGCACCCCTGATAATTTTCTCGATTTTCCATATAAATCATAGGTTGTCTGGATCAGAAATTTCAGTTAAATTATCATATAGCAGACGAACACACTGATGTTTGCAAGTGAATGAAGTTTCTAGTATTTACAGAAAGTGTGCAATAATTATTAAACAAAATTAGGCAAGTGCATAAATTGGGCACCCAACAGAAAAACTAGGTCAATATTCAGTAGATCCTCCTTTTGCAGAAAAAACAGCCTCTAAATGCTTCCTATAGCTTCCAATGAGAGTCTGGATTCTGGTTGAAGGTATGTTAGGACCATTCTTCTTTACTAAACATCTCCATTTCAGTCAGGTTTGTTGGTTTCCGAGCATGGACAGCCCGCTTTGTTTAAAGACTTACTACTACTGCTATACTACTACTTTGTTTAAAGAATTACTACTACTAATGCTATACTACTACTTTGTTTAAAGAATTATTGCACACTTTCTTTAAATCCTATGAACTTCATTTCACTTCTCAAATATCACTGTGTTTGTTTGCTATATGATATATTTAACTGACATTGCTATTCCAAACAACCAGATTCATAAAGGAAAATCTTGGAAATCATCAGTGGTGCCCAAACTTTTACATTCCACTGTAAGTGTATGTGTGAGCCTCCGTATATATTTTGATCCTGTATGTGTGAGAGAAGATTCAAAATAAATTCAAATTTATGGACCCAATTCTTGTTTTGAAAATCATTAATTATGTATGCTCTACTTTGACTGTTCCAACAGTTTATCAATATGTACAGTTTTCTTCAGTCAAAGCCACAGAAGATTACAACTCCATCAGAGTTGTCTGGCTGTCTTGGTGGCTTTCCACTTTAGCCTTCTTTTTGCACAGTCACCCCTGTTTTGAAACTCCAAGTCCTACTCCAGATAGATTTACCAGATACATACCTTAATTATTTATGGAAATTGAGTGCAAGACATTAATGCAAGGCATGAATGTGTGCAAGGTATTAAATGTGTCCATCTCCTTATTTGTTTGCTTGTAAAAGCTTGTAAAAGTGATCATTCTTTTCAAAATAATCTAGTTGGTCATATTATGTTGGGCTTTGAAAATGGAAGCACATTATGTACAAATGTCCATAAGTCAGGTTACTGCAGTATTTTCAAATATTGTGTCACTGTCCAACTACTTATGGAAATAAGTCTGCACAGGTATGCCCACATATTTAAATGTTTTTAGCCAACCTGTTCCATGATCTCAAATGTGATGACATCATAATGGCTGAGTTATATTATAAAGAAGGCCCTTCATTGATGACTGTTTCAGGGACAAAGTTGAGGACCTTTACTTTGTCAAACAGCTGAATTTAAAAACTCACCTTTTGCCTGTTGGCACAAGCTGACCTAAAACAAACTGATGGCAGAAAAACACAAATAAGCAGAAAAGTAAAGAAGGCTGTAATAAAGGCCTGGCAAAGCATCTTTCAGAAAGGAAACCTCAGCAAATGACGATGTCTGAGAGCTCAGACTCAGGACACACTGACTGTCATGATTTTCCCCTGAATGTTGAAAATAATCTTTATGTTTGAAATCAGTTAAAAATGGCTAATTTGCCCAACTACTCATGGCCTCTGAAGAGGGAAGGACTGTTGTATAAAAGCGGCTATAATTTCTTACTGGTTAATTGGGAAAATAATGGGATATTGTCGTGGGCTGTGCTGGTTCCGGCCATTCCTCTGTCTTTTGTCTCTGTCCCTTCAGGTGGCGTGCAAGCGGAGCTGGGTCATCACACCTGCAGCTTATCTGCGCCTCATCAGTCCTCAGAATTTAAACCCTGGTCCTTCGTCTCTGTTCTACACCAGAAACTCAGTGATTCTCACATGGTAACCTGGCCCCTGACTTTTGGAGCTTCTATACCCGGCATTCAGCCTGGTCTTTTGCTACAGTTTTGCTACAGTTTTCTACCTGTCAATTAGTCATTCAGTTGATTTTGTCCCACTTTCACGCGCCGCCTGTGTCAACAACTGAAAAACCTTGAATGTTCAGACTGTGCTTGCATGCTTACACGCACTTCAAACTTACAGCTTACCTGTGCCTTTTTGTCCTCCTCAAAATCCACTCCACGACAGCTCTGTTGCACGACCACCTGGCTACCAGTTCTCCACATCATCAGTTCTGGTTCTGTTTCTCAACTCCGTGATCCTGGTTCCTGGTTCAGCTTTCACCGAGCTGTGGCTTCCTGCTTCCACCACTGGGGGTGTCATGTCTCCATGCTCCAGTCCTCAAGTTCAGTTCAAATTATGTTGCACATTATTTGTGTAATAAAGCCAGTTGGTTGTTCACTCTCTCTTTTTTGCTCCTTGCATTTCGGGGTCCTTTAACCCGGTCCAGTCCGGATCTAAACCATAACACATAATAGGGGTAATGGGATAAAAAACACCCAAAATAAAAATAGAAAAAAAAAATACCAGGAACAAAGGGCTAATGGGCAACCTTGAGTCATAGTTCCTGTTTAAAGTGACTGTTGATATTGATGGGAAGGGCTCAATCAAAAGTAGCAATGATATACATTCAGGTCTTCAACACATAAAAAAAAAAAAATAATAACAGACGTTTGGACACAAAAGCATTTACCACTTTGTAACGTTTGCCATACTTTCTCACAACACTGAAAAGATTTCAGCAATGCAGCAGTTCAGGTGATATTTTGTTCCTTCTGCCTGTAAACACATTTTAAGGTGTGCAACAGCATGGGGACCTTGTTGCTGCAGTTTTCCTTTCAAAATTCTGCATATATTCTATATTGGGGAAAAGTCAGGACTGCGACAGGCCAGTCTTTGGTCCAGTGCACACAGAGTCCATTTCATCTATAAAAGATTTGTCATACTGATGTTCGTTCAGTCTGATCACAGAGGCTTTTTTTTTTTGCAAAGTAAAGTTTTAAAATATCATTTTGAATGTAACTCCTTATTGTCATGTTTGAAAATAAGGAATTGTCCATTATCTGTGTGGTTATTATTAGCTATTAATGAATGATGATCTCTGAAGCAGTGCCATCTGAGGGATCTGGGATACAGCGTACTCATCTTAGGCTTGCACCTTTTCCCTTTATGCACTACAATTCCTCCAGATTCCGTAATCCTCTATGTTTTTGGACTACAAAGGGGGTGGCATGGTGGTTCAGTGGTTCACACTGTTGCCTCATAGCAAGAAGCTGATGGGATAACTTCCTACCTGGACCTTTCTGTGTTTAGTTTGCATGTTCTTTCTGTGTTTTCGTGGGTTCCCGTCAGCTGCTCCGGTCTCGTAGATCGAACAGTTCCCCCCAAAAATTGGTCCGCCCTGCCTTCTCTGTGCATGCATCATTTGGGACCATAGCAGGTCGTCTGAGACGGACTCTCTTCACCCAAAGCGATGAAATGGATTAATGGAATTATTAACCATCAGATGACAAGGTAAAACCTCTTAAATCATTCTAAAGTCAGTTTTTAAGTAGAAACAAGGCCATTTCAAGCAGACACTTGTGACGCTTTGAAATGATGGAGGCGCAGTGAACGCAGCAGCTAGCAGCTCACTTGGCTGCGGTGCTCTGATTGCTTCCTCCATCTTTTATTATGAAATAATGCTGAATTTATGTGTAAATGATTGTTGCACACAAGCTTCAGATATCTGTCGCTGAGATAGATGATGACTGGAGTGCAGTTTTAAGCAGAAACGAGGCGATAATCAGTGAACCACGGGTGATGCACAGAAATGACCCATGCGCAGTGAAGACAGTGCAAACTGATTTTTAGGGGGATCCGTTCGGTTGGCGTCACTAGGCTTCCTCCCACTTCCAAAGACATTCAGGTTAGGTGAATACTGCGACAGACTGGCATCCTGTCCAGGTTGTATCCTGCCTCACACCCTATGACTGCTGGGATAGGCTCCAGCGAGCCCACTTCCCGTGACCCTTGACTGGAGTAAGCATGTATAGAAAATGAATGATAGACTGCAAAGGTAGAAAAATGCACATAGTTTCCCATCTTTCTTTGGTTTTAAACATTTCAGTAATTTTCTCTCATATGTGTTGACAAACTAGGGATCCTTTGCCATCTTTCCTCCTCAAAGACTCAGGGCCTCATCACACTTAGTAGAATGAGCATGAGCCAAGCCGAATCAGGTGGAATGTAAAAAAAAAACAAAAAAACAATTTGTGCCACATCTGAGAGGGAATAAGAATTGTGGAGGAAAGCCCTCTGAATAACCAGTCTGCGGTCGCTGTGCCCGACTAATTCATCTACATGTGGCAGCCGTGAGTGTGGTGGTGAATGTATAAACCCCGGCCCAATCTGAACCGGTAGTGTGGTATCCAGAGAGTCGTATCCAAAAGCTCTAATTCCTCAGGGATCTTCCACACAGAACAATCCGCCCTTATTGGAATGGCGCTTCTCTGCTGGCAACGTGCATGCCTGCTTTGACTGCCCCTGTGTTTGTGCGTGGTTTTAATTGTTTTTTTTTTTTTCTTTCTTTGTTGAGTTTAGTGTGATAATTCTACTGTGTGAACAGTATCATGTTAAGACTGCAGATAGTAGTAGTCTGGAGCTACTGTTTATGCAGTGTGGCCTAAACAACATGGGCCTGGTTGCTCGGTTTTATGACCACAAGACTCTTTTGGCTTTACGGACTACCACCATACCAATCTCTTGACGTGCTGCTGGATAATATTCCAAAAGAGCTGTGTCGGTCGAGTCAGCCAGGGAAAACGCGCCAGCCGGCATGTTCTGAATCACCGCGGGCTAAGACACTCAGCTGCTCCAGTGAAGAAGCGAGGGAGGTGGGGCTGGCATCAGGATTACGGCAGAGGAAATTTCGACCAGTGCTGCCCTCCATGATCCTGGCCAACCTTTGCTCCTTTCAGAATAAAATTGATGAGCTGAGGATTAACTCAGGCACTCTTTCGAATTAGAGAGGCTGCTCTTATGTGCTTCATTGAATCATGGCTCCAAGCTGAAGTCCCAGACTCTCTGTTCAACATAGATGGCTTCACCCTGGTCTGGGCTGATAGAAATGACAGCTCGGGGAAGAGCAAAGGAGGGGGCGTGTGCGCATATATTAATGAGCGGTGGTGTCGCCAGTTCTTAGTCAAACATGCTATATGTAACAGTGACTTTGAAAGGCTGGCTCTTGGAGTAAGGCCATTTTACCTACCCCGTGAATTTGGATGTATTCTGTTGTTTATTGTATATGTGCCACCAAGCGGGAAAGCGCATCGTGCTGCTGTATCAATAGCAGATTATGCGTGCAATTTACAGCAAAAGTTTCCTGATGCCCCGACCATTGTCACTGGGGACTTTAATTTATGTAATTTAGAGAAAGTTTTGCTTTTGATCAGGTGGTAAAATGCAATACAAAGAAAGAAAACATACTGGATAAATGCTATGTAAACATCAAAACAGCATATCAGCCCAGATGTAAGTCATCAATTTCCAACTCTGATCACAACGTGGTGCACCTCATTCCTACATACAAGGCCAAACTGAAGAGCAGAAAACCTGTGGATAAGGTCATACATGTATGGTCTCAGGAAAATAAAGAGGCTTTGGCAGCCTGCTTTGAGTGCACCAACTGGGAGGTGCTGAGAGAAGACACTTTGGACTCAGCATGCACAGTGACAAATGACTACATTTTACATTTACAATTAATTTACAATTACATTTACATGACTACTAAATTTTTGTGTTGAGTCCACAATCCCCACGAAGACAGTAAAGGTGTATCCAAATAATAAAACTTACATAACCAAGGACATTAAACAGTTAATAAATCAGAGGAAACAGGCTTTTCATAATAAGGACACGTACAGCTCAAAAAGATGGACAGGGAGCTGAGGAGACAATAAGGAAATCAAGAGAGACCCACAGAAAACATCTGGAGGAGTTGTTCAGAGCAAACGATCCCAGGAGACTGTGGAGGACTATGAAAACCCATGGCTGGGATGGTGGATAGACCACTGTCATTTCCTGTGAAGGATGAGAGTGCTACTGCAGGTGAACTGAACACCTTTTTCACGCGTTTTGAGATTGTTGGAAGTGGGAGAGCTGCAGGGACGCTCTGTGCCAGTCCCAGTACAGCCTGAAGACGCAGTGGTAATCTCAGTGTCACAAGTGGCCAACACATTTCGACAATCAGAATGCACGTACGTCCTCCGGCTCAGACAACATCAGTGCCTTCATTGTAAAGACCTTTAGTGAGGAACGTGCTGTAGCATGGCATCCTTTATTTCAGCAATCACTGGACAAGCATACTGTCCCCACAGCCTGGAGAACATCACTTGTACTACCACTTCCAAAGAAAACCTGTCCCAAAGAATGTAGAGACTTCCGACCCGTGGCATTAACTTCAGTCGTAATTAAGTCACTGGAGAAAATCATCACATGTTTGCTTACTCACTCAGTTCAGGATAAATTAGACCCCTGTCAGTTTGCATACAAACAGAAAAGAAATACAGAGGATGCAGTGGCCACTCTCATACACCTGGTGTCAAAACATCTAGATGCATCAAATAAAAACTATGCAAGAGTGCTGTTTATCGACTTCTCATCTGTATTCAATACAATAAAAAATGACATTTTACTCTCAAAAATGCATCTACTCGGGGTCAGCACCTACCTTATCCACTGGTATTACTCCTTCCTCACAGACCAATTATAGCTGGTCAAAATAACAACACACACTCTCCCCTGATCAGTACAAACTGCGGGGTTCCTCAGGCTGTGTCAGTTCACCTGTACTGTACCTGTATCTACACCAATGACTGTGTCATAAAGAGTTTAACCATCATCTAATTAAATTTTCAGATGACGCAGCACTGGTGGCACTACTCTCAGGAAAAGAACAACCAGGTCTGTACCATGACTGTGTCAAAAGCCTGGTTGAGTGGTGTGACCAGAACGCACTTATTATAAACTCAGCCAAGACTGAGGGAAGTCATTTTTGGCCAACCTCAACTCACCATTGCTCCTGTGGTCATACATCAGGAAATCATCAAACAGTCTGACTCTTTCAAATATTTAGGAGTGTATGTGGACAGTGCCCTCTCCTACAGTGTTCACACAGACTATCTGTGCAACAAGCTGCAGTGGAGAATATACTTTCTAAGGAGACTCCAAAGCTTTGGAGCCAGTCCAGTCATTCTGGACCAGTTCTACACAGCTACCATTCAGAGTGTGTTGCTGTATGGCAGCTCTGTGTGGTTCTGTGGCCTCTCAGTGCAGTTGAAAAACAGGATACTGAGGCTCCTCAACATCTGCTCCAAAACTGTGGGCCACTCGGTGGAGAACAAATTCACAGAGCTGTGCAGGAAACAAGCCTTACGACTTGCAAATAAAATCTCTCCAGACTCAGCCCATGTTCTGAACAGTGAATATGAGCTTCTTCAAGAACTCATTTGTGCCACACTCCATCACACATTGTTGCAGACCACACACTAATTTTAAAAATTATTTTATGTTGAATGTTTTATAATGAATGTTTGACGTGTTTTCACGTCTTGGGGCTTCGGCAGCTCATGTAAGTCGATTTTCCGTTTTACGGACAATAAAGTTTTATCTTATCGCTGCTTGCAGCTTCCGGACGGCGGGAAGGTCCACTATCCCCTAAAGGGCTGATGTCCTGGAAAAAGTAAGAGAGAGAGAGGAGAGAGACGGGTCAGGCGATGCGAGTGGCATCTGGACGTGGTGTCATGTGGAATAATTATTTTGTAGTGGATGACACATCTACCTTCGGATCATGCTGCATGTCACCATCACACTTTGCACCAATGTCGCACGGATGACATGACAGCTGATGGATGTGGCATGGCTGGTGCCCGCTGTGTAGTGGAAAGCGGGCCTGGAGCCATTCCAAAGGTGATTATTTACTTTATTTACATTGCCGTGCTTTGGTAAACGGTTGCATCGTCAGTCCTTCTCATTGTTTATAAGATTTATCATCACTATATGTTTATTACAGCTATGACAGGCTGTTCAGCTGTGAGCACTGATCCACCGCTCAGAAATGCACTGACATGCTGCTCAGTCGTCTGACCAGGCTTTTAATCAATCAATCAATCAATTTTATTTATATAGCGCCAAATCACAACAAACAGTTGCCCCAAGGCGCTTTATATTGTAAGGCAAGGCCATACAATAATTACGTAAAAACCCCAACGGTCAAAACGACCCCCTGTGAGCAAGCACTTGGCAACAGTGGGAAAAGAAAAACTCCCTTTTACAGGAAGAAACCTCCAGCAGAACCAGGCTCAGGGAGGGGCAGTCTTCTGCTGGGACTGGTTGGGGCTGAGGGAGAGAACCAGGAAAAAAGACATGCTGTGGAGGGGAGCAGAGATCAATCACTAATGATTAAATGCAGAGTGGTGCATACAGAGCAAAAAGAGAAAGAAACACTCAGTGCATCATGGGAACCCCCCAGCAGTCTAAGTCTATAGCAGGCATAACTAAGGGATGGTTCAGGGTCACCTGATCCAGCCCTAACTATAAGCTTTAGCAAAAAGGAAAGTTTTAAGCCTAATCTTAAAAGTAGAGAGGGTGTCTGTCTCCCTGATCTGAATTGGGAGCTGGTTCCAGAGGAGAGGAGCCTGAAAGCTGAAGGCTCTGCCTCCCATTCTACTCTTACAAACCCTAGAAACTACAAGTAAGCCTGCAGTCTGAGAGCGAAGCGCTCTATTGGGGTGATATGGTACTATGAGGTCCCTAAGATAAGATGGGACCTGATTATTCAAAACCTTATAAGTAAGAAGAAGAATTTTAAATTCTATTCTAGAATTAACAGGAAGCCAATGAAGAGAGGCCAATATGGGTGAGATATGCTCTCTCCTTCTAGTCCCATTAGTACTCTAGCTGCAGCATTTTGAATTAACTAAAGGCTTTTCAGGGAACTTTTAGGACAACCTGATAATAATGAATTACAATAGTCCAGCCTAGAGGAAATAAATGCATGAATTAGTTTTTCAGCATCACTCTGAGACAAGACCTTTCTAATTTTAGAGATATTGTGTAAATGCAAAAAAGCAGTCCTACATATTTGTTTAATATGCGCATTGAATGACATATCCTGATCAAAAATGACTCCAAGATTTCTCACAGTATTACTAGAGGGCAGGGTAATGCCATCCAGAGTAAGGATCTGGTTAGACACCATGTTTCTAAGATTTATGGGGCCAAGTACAATAATTTCAGTTTTATCTGAGTTTAAAAGCAGGAAATTAGAGGTCATCCATGTCTTTATGTCTGTAAGACAATCCTGCAGTTTAGCTAATTGGTGTGTGTCCTCTGGCTTCATGGATAGATAAAGCTGGGTATCATCTGCGTAACAATGAAAATTTAAGCAATGCCATCTAATAATACTGCCTAAGGGAAGCATGTATAAAGTGAATAAATTGGTCCTAGCACAGAACCTTGTGGAACTCCATAATTACCTTAGTCTGTGAAGAAGATTCCCCATTTACATGAACAAATTGTAATCTATTAGATAAATATGATTCAAACCACCGCAGTGCAGTGCCTTTAATACCTATGGCATGCTCTTTTTTATAGAGCAACAGACTCTTTTTCCAGGCTAAGTGAAGATCTTCTAAATTAGTGAGACGCCATTTCCTCTCCAACTTACAGAATCAGGCACTTCTGATTTAAAGCTCTCTTTTCAGAGGAGCTACAGCATCCAAAGTTGTCTTCAATGAGGATGTAAAACTATTGACGAGATACTCTATCTCACTTACAGAGTTTAGGTAGCTAATATAATAAGTAATAAGACATAAGAAGGATAAGACATCACAGGAGAAGATTATCATCAAACACAAAGGAGCCAGCTATTTTGTAGGCTACGATGAACGTTACTAAAGCCGGCTACTTAAGCTAACGTTAGCTGTTAGGTATAACTAATTGTACCCCACTGATGATAAATGAAATACACACACACACACACACACACACATATATATATACACACTACAGTATAGTTTCACAAATAATTATTTAAAATAATTGTAAAGAAATTAATACCATTTTTATGGTTAAGATGGGCAATGCCCAACCACGCTCACTAGATACCAATGTGGTTACATACATGGCCTGGTGAATTTGTTTCTTTTTTATGGCTAAAATTAGGCATTTAAAAATTGCTTTAAAGGTGATAGAGGTTGAATGGGGCATTAATCCTTGTTCTATGATGTGTATGTAGCCCCAAAAAAATTGGTTGGGTCTGTAATGGCTCAGAACCTTCCTAAAAGGCTCTCTGAAACAGCTATATACTATGCTGGGTTTAGAATGCATCGTTTGGCCTTAATGACGTCGTTTCAGAGCTTATTTGGCAACCTCATTATGAAATGCACGTAGGTGTTGGCGCTGATCGGTTGCCGTTGTTTGATTGGCTGCCCTTGCTCTCACTGAAAAGAAAGAGCGGAGGATCAGCTGTTTTTAACAGCAGATGCAGAGCGGCTCAGAGAAAAAAAAGCATAAAAATGTCTTTGTAAAGCTCAGTGCCGTTACCGGCATCACTGGTAGTTGTTGGCGCTCTTTTTTCTTCTGGGCGAGAATGTTCTTATAAACAGACACACGCAGAACACAATGCGCGTGCTCTCCCTTCGCGGCGCCGTGACCGGCTGCTTGATGAGGATAAAAAAAACCAAAAAAAACATGCAAAATTGGACTAAAAAATCCGCGAAACGTCATTTGTTTCGTTTTACTTTGGTTACTGTGACTTCCAAAGGTTATGCAGTGAAATAAGCAAGCTGCCCTTTGCAGGCTTACTTGCTGCCAGCATAATAATCCCAAATAGATAGCTGCTAAGGGGTTAGCTCATTCCCTTTAGAGGAACAAACCAGAGCTAACGTGCCATTCTAACGTGCAATTCTTACAACAGGAATATAGCGCAACACAAATTTAAAACAAATGAAAATGTGATACTTACAGGCTGTACTGATTGCTGGGGTTGATTTTGTCGCAAAGTCGGAACTGACCCTCTACTGAGTATTAAATGCTGACTGAAGCCAGCTTGAAATTGAACAAGGTTTGTGAAACAGTCCTCCGTGAAATGCGCAGAGCAAAGAAATAGTCCGTGGTTGTATGTCCCGGGGATGCGGCTAAAAATGAATAAAAGCCATTGATCGCGTACATTGCTTTCCGAGGGAAGAATATGTAAAGATCGTAGTCCGCTAAAACAGCCTGGGAAAGCACACCTGTAGCTCGCCATTGCTCCTCTTCGAGTGTTACGAATGGGTGGGCACAACCTTATGAATAATTAATTTCGAAGGGGCGTGTGTGAAAGGGGGGTGGTGTGGGTTTGTGTGTGTGGGGGCTATTGGTGAAAAAGTGATGTAACTTTTCTCTCAAAAAACGGATTGGTCCTGTTTTCTAGGGGCAATTCAAAAAATGAGAAATACTGAAATAGAGGTTCTGAAACTTGCTGGCACTTCGTGTGTATTGCCCACAGCAGGGAGGACTCTGAACTAACACCAAAAACATGAAAAGATGATTTTGATTCTCTGTCCCCTTTAAATTAAATTTAATGCAGTTCCTTAGAGTTTATCCAAATATATATTGGTCGTCATGAGAATTCCAACATTTAATGGTAGTTTATGTTCAAATGAGAAAAGCAACTCCTTCTTGGTTTTGGGTTGATTATCTGAAAAAAGGAATGCTGCCACAGTCTAAGGGCCCCTTCACACAAAACATGAATGAGGGGGAATGGCGCAGGAAGAAGGATTGGCACTCATGAAAAATTGCAGCCGCATTCGTACACCTCGTATACAACCCCTGGCAATAATTATGGAATCACCGGCCTCGGAGGATGTTTCATTCAGTTGTTAATTTTGTAGAAAAAAAGCAGATCACAGACATGACACAAAACTAAAGTCATTTCAAATTGCAACTTTCTGGCTTTAAGAAACACTATAAGAAATCAAGAAAAAAAGATTGTGGCAGTCAGTAACGGTTACTTTCTTAGACCAAGCAGAGGAAAAAAATATGGACTCACTCAATTCTGAGGAATAAATTATGGAATCATCCTGTAAATTTTCATCCCCAAAACTAACACCTGCATCAAATCACATCTGCTTGTTAGTCTGCATCTAAAAGGAGTGATCACACCTTGGAGAGCTATTGCACAAGTGGACTGACATGAATCATGGCTCCAACACGACAGATGTCAATTGAAACAATGGAGAGGATTATCAAACTCTTAAAAGAGGGTAAATCATCACGCAATGTTGCAAAAGATGTTGGTTGTTCACAGTCAGCTGTGTCTAAACTCTGGACCAAATACAAACAACATGGGAAGGTTGTTAAAGGCAAACATACTGGTAGACCAAGGAAGACATCAAAGTGTCAAGACAGAAAACTTAAAGCAATATGTCTCAAAAATTGAAAATGCACAACAAAACAAATGAGGAACGAATGGGAGGAAACTGGAGTCAACGTCTGTGACTGAACTGTAAGAAACTGCCTAAAGGAAATGGGATTTACATACAGAAAAGCTAAACGAAAGCCATCATTAACACCTAAACAGAAAGAAACACGGTTACAATGGGCTAAGGAAAAGCAATCGTGGACTGTGGATGACTGGATGAAAGTCATATTCAGTGATGAATCTCGAATCTGCATTGGGCAAGGTGATGATGTTGGAACTTTATTTGGTGCCGGTCCAATGAGATTTATAAAGATGACTGCCTGAAGGGAACATGTAAATTTCCACAGTCATTGATGATATGGGGCTGCATGTCAGGTAAAGGCACTGGGGAGATGGCTGTCATTACATCATCAATAAATGCACAAGTTTACGTTGATATTTTGGACACTTTTCTGGGGATGATGAAATCATTTTTCAAGATGATAATGCATCTTGCCATAGAGCAAAAACTGTGAAAACATTCCTTGCAAAAAGACACATAGGGTCAATGTCATGACATAGGGTCAATGTCAATGAGCAGATGTGATTGATGCAGGTGTTAGTTTTGGGGATGGAAATTTACAGGGTGATTCCATAATTATTCCTCAGAATTGAGTGAGTCCATATTTTTTTCGTCTGCTTGGTCTAAAAAAAGTAACCGTTACTGACTGCCACAATCTTTTTTTCTTGATTTCTTATAGTGTTTCTTAAAGCCAGAAAGTTGCCATTTGAAATGACTTTAGTTTGTGTCATGTCTGTGATCTGCTTTTTTTCTACAAAATTAAACAACAGAATGAACATCCTCCGAGGCCGGTGATTCCATAACTTTTGCCAGGGGTTGTAGCAGTCACCACATCCATTCAGCACATGCACTCTACATTCGCGTTACATTCGCGCCGGTGTCGCTGGCCAAACAGTCCCCCTAAAATCAGTCCAACCTGCCTTAACTGGCACATGCGTCATTAGCCGCAGTTCAAGAATTATCACCTCATTTCTGCTTAAAACTGCACTCCAGTCATCATCTGTCTCAGCGACACATATCTGAAGCTTTTGTGCAACAATCATTTCCACATAAATTCAGCATTATTTCATCATAAAAGACGGATGAAGTGATCAGAGCGCTGCAGCTACACGAGCTGCTAGCTGATGCGTTCACTGCACGTCAGCCATTCCAAAACATCACAGAGTATCGCCCCGTTTATAGTTAAAACTGTCTTGTTTCTGCTTAAAACTGACTTTAGAATGATTTAAGGGGTTTTAATAAACCCATTAACCCATTAATGGGTTTTAATAAACCCAATAATTCATCTCATCGCTTTGGGTGAAGAGAGTCTCTTTCAGACGACCTGCTGGCTTCCCAAATGATGCATGCGCAGAGAAGGCAGGGCAGACCAATTTTTAGGGGGGGAACTGTTCGATCTGTGACACCTGAAAAAAATAATAATGCAAACACAGGAAAAACAAGCAAACTCCACACAGAAAGGTCCAGGCAGGAAGTGATCCCATCACCTTCTTGACAATAATCCCATTAATCAATTTGATCACTTTGGAGAGACAGAGCATCTGTCTCAGTTGAGCTGCTGAGGTCTGAAATGACACATGCGCAGTGGAAGCAGGGCTGAGCAATTTTTCGGGGCGTACCGTTCAGTCTGCAACACCGGAAATCCATGTTGAACGGCATGCAAGATGATGTCACACTGTCATCTGATCATGCTCGCAACATTCGGCACGGCATGTTGAACGCAGGTTGGACATATCATGCCGTGGCTGAGGGGCTGCATGAAATAATCGGCTATATTGAACCCTGGCTGAATGGCACGATCGAGGCAGCCTTCACACCAGTCGGGGGCGGTGCTAGCCATTTGGATGCCCTAAGCACAAATGCTTTGTGGTGCCTCTCTCCCGAATTGAACAATAATTCAGAATTTGTCAGTGCAGTTCTCTTTATTTCAAAATAAACTTCTCAATATTAAATTAATATTGAGTTATTATTTTAATAATAATTATTAATGTTTTGAAAACAGCTGCAAATAAATAATTTTGCATTAACAATTGCACCAAACATGACAAGAAATAAATATTAAATTTAAAATAAATAATACCATCACTATTATTTAAAAAAAAAAACACTGATTTGTGCAACCACAGTAGACTGAACATTGCACGGAACTTTGTAAACACAGAACAAAGTATTCTAGTATTTCGCCTAGTAAAGATACATGTAAGTATAATGTTATTAATCTCAACCTTGCACATCTGTCCAGAACGCTGTGGGGTGATCAGCAGGTGTGGTGTTGGAGGTGGAGCAAAGGGGAGAAGTCAGTGTTTTTAAGTGCTGCGTTTCCACGACAGGTAGACGAATAGGTGAAAGCACGCCCATGCTTAAGAGATGAGCAACTCCAGGCCACCCTTATTGACCCCCAGCAGGATACCTGGCCACGTGAACAGAGCGTAATCCAGTGCGTAAAGTCTCCAAAATTAATTCTTATGAGGAAAAGAACAGTGCTGCGGGGTCTGTACCGCATTGCAGACAAGGGGAGCAGTCAGATTTTGTCCCCGCGGGACAGGGTCAGGGCGGCGCTGCTGGAGGTGACCTCTGCTGCATTGGCTGATGGAGGAAAGTGTGAGTCTGGAGATGGGGCGCGGGCGCAGCACACACAAGGCAGCGTTGGGTAAGAAACGTGAGTATGGAAGGGAGCGGGCGGAAGTCTCTTTGGTTTGTGCAAAAAAATAAAAGAGAGGGAAATTAGTCCAAGGTAAGAGGCGCAGAAAACACTACTTTGTTGAGAAGAATTAGGGAATAACCGTGTTGTGGTCTGATGGTAGGCAAATACTGTTATGCAGTGACAAATAGAGCTCTAAAAAGGAGTTTTACGGCAACGCCTTAGCGGAACCATAAAACAGCTATTTGTGAACGTATAACAGCATGAACATCTGCAAATCATCCAGACACAAGGGGGTTATTCCCATTCTAATTCAATTCAATCATTTGCACGGTTTATTTTTCTGTAGGTAATTTGGTTGGCAAGGCTTACCGTCGAGCTGAGGCAGCGTTGCTTCAACAGCGGTCAGGACATGGAGTAATCCATCAAATGTAAAAATCCATCAAATCCATAAAATGTGAAACAATAATTCTGTATCAGAATCCACATCAATACTTTTGTATGGTGGCATCGGTATGCAACTTACTCTCGCTCTCAGCTAACAGCGCTAACAGCTAGCAGTGCGCACAGCCACTGTTCTGTCGAATTGTGCTTCTCGGCGCACAAATCGACCCTTCCACATCCCGACAATATTGTGCATGCAAGACCATGCATGCACATGTGCAGCTGCGCAGAGGACAGGAATGACATTCACAAGAATGACATCTTGTCAGAACACGGTCAGTACGTGGAGTAATACATTGGGTCCCGTTGCCCTAACTGAACCTGGCACTTAAACTGTGCCTGAGATCGTATCCTGCAAAACACAGTTCTCAAAGCATAATCACATAAAAAGAGACAACATTAGACAGAGATCTCTTTTGTGAGCTTTGCGCAAAGGGGACAAGCTTCGGAGAGAGCGTATAAACCTAAAACCAACCTTGCTTTCCCTGCTCCTCTCCACCCCCCCGGCGCTTGCTCTTCTATTAGAAAAGAAAAAAATCCTAAACAATACAACGTAGCATCAGGGTACATTGTGTTTGGGGAAGGGAGGGGTGAACGGTTGCTTGTGAGTTACGGTTTCCTGTGAAACATGCTCGTTTCTTTCAAGAAGGGAGTAAGCAGTTAAGTTTCGATGTCAACAGAGTCCTGAAACAACCTTTAGTTCATCACTGTGGCTGAGCAATCATTTAGCTTAAATGCAGCATATATGAATGGGTACATAATTATTATGATTGAATGAGTAAATGAAGTATAAAAGAATATAATTCAGACAATAATTAAATGTAGAATCCTTTAACAAGTCAGCTAAGACACATATTCTTTCAGTCTTGTGGCTGGTTTCACTCCCACATCACACAGATAACAGATAGTTGATACAGTTCATTTCACAAGAAACAGAAACTTAACTCAGACTACTTTTGATTACATTGAATATCATGTAAGCAGGCAATGATTATTTAAATAAATGATAACTCATAAAATCTCCATCATTTTCCCTCCTCTTTTAGCACTTATTTGTAGTTAGCTAGTGTAAAAATAAAGTGTATTTACAGTGTATGACAATAATTCAGTATAATTTTCACTCATCCATCATGAGCACTTGTTTACACATTTTCACTCATAACTTCATTACTTTACACGTTCAATTATCATCATAAGTGTCTTGTCCTTAGTCCACATTATCACATCCTTCCTGGGGCTCCTCGAGGTTCAAAACTGTATAGGTTGGTGTGGAGCCAATTGTAATTGCACAAACAGCTTGGTTGCCAGCCTGGTAACCATTGCCTTAATACAGGGTATGGCACAGCAGGAGAAAACAATCAAAACTCCAATCAAAATCAGAACCGGTGTAAAGAATTTTAGCAATATTTGCCACCAGGAGCCGGAGGTAAACCACCCCCACAGGCTCCTCGTGCTGCTGTTTCCTGAAACTCGGTGGTCATAGTACTTTGCATTTTTTCCAAGACCCTCATCGCCTGTTGTGCCGAATCAGAATTTATCTTATCATATATATATGTAAGCAGCACGTGGCATTTATCATTCCACATACTCCGCCTTGTGCCGCTGTTAACAAATCTAACACTAATCGATTTTGGAGGACCATCGTACGGATTCGGTCAACATTTTGTTTTGGGCTTTGTTGACTATGAGAGACGCGTTTAGGAATACAGCCATCGATAATTTACTGTTTCTATCGAAACTGTAAGTTTGGAATACCCAACCTGGGCAACACGGACAGACCACCCCTCTCCCAATCTTTCCAGATCTTAAACTCCTCGGGCACATCATCGCTCTGCCAGATGTGTTTTACCTGGTGAATCTCCACGTCATCTAAATTCCGCCTCACCCTTCTGGCCTTTTGGGCTCGGCCGCGACGACAAAGGTGTGATCTGACCTGGGTAGGGGCTCAAATTCCATCCCATCCCGGTGGGAGATTCAGTACAAGCGTGTACCACAAACCCAGAACACGTCATCCACTGGCCATGTTCCGTTCCGGGCCGGTAAGCATAATTTTGCTATCCTGAAGCATTGTGATCTGTTGGACAGGAGGGTCTGTCCTGAGCCCACTTTCCACAATACAGGGTTTCGATTGGTTGTGTTAAACTTTGAATACACTCTCCAACATTTAGGCGAGTCTCTACACATCTCTTAGCATCAACCGTCCCACGGATACATTCCCTTCCTGATAATAACAAATTGGAATTTAATTCCGTGGGGTATTATAACAGTTTGGCCACAGTGCAGATGCCTTAATCCTAGTCAAGGTTATTAACTGACTACACGGGTCATAAATTTTCCCCCAATGAGATCCATTCCATCCACTGTATGCTTTGGACATGTATACGTGATCCTCACCAGTCATTGTTACGTACATAGCTTGAACAATACAGTCAGTGACACCATAACTAAATGGTCGTGCCCATAAAGTTGGTTGTGTGCTGGATATTGGGATGTATGAACAGACATAGCAGTCTGTCTCATTAACCGATTGAGCTACGATTGTTGCATAATTGTACCAAGAGTTTTGCTGTAATGGATTGTCTGTGGTATCGTTTTTTTATCTCATCGAGTAGTGCTAGCATCTGTTTAGGTATGTATCTTTTATTGATTTTTTGCGAACGCTTCGCTTTGTCTAGCTGTCCCTTGTAACGTAAATGATGAAGTAAATATATTACCCCTGCTAACAGAATCAACATTATCATACAACAACAAAAACAAGAGCATTTCTTTCTGCTATGAACGTCTGCTTCAACCTTTGGTCTTTGTCTTTGTAGTGGGATAGATGCACCCAAGATACCTTTTCCTCTGGGCTGGATGCCTTTTCCTCGGGCTGTCCAGGAGTTTTACTAGCTTACAGTGACTTAGGTGGATCCAACTCGACCTCTGAGCGATTTTAACTGCAGTTGGTGTTGTTAGGAACACTTGGAATGGCCCTTCCCCTTTGGGCTGGATCAGCATTTCCTTTTGATTACTTTAATGTAGATCCAATCTCCAGGGTGTACTTCCAGAGTCTGTAAGGTGTGATTGTTGTTGTTGTACTTGTGAATTCCTGCTGTGATGGTTGTTGTACATTTGTTGTCCAGTTGTGGTCTCGGCTGTAATGGTGGCTGTTGTCGTCCGGTCACTGTCTCATTATCTTCAGGTCTTACATACATAATCTTGTCCTTTCCTTTCTGACTCTTCCTGTCATTGATTGCTTTCTGTCTCTTCTGTGCCTCATCTACCATCTCTTCGCTACTTTCAATTCTTCCTCCTTTTTTAACTTACTCTTTCCTGTCTTTGTGGCTACTTGAAGTGTGACGTCACTTACAACCTTTGACAATTTTCCACCACAAGTTTATTGGTGAAACCATATTTGTTTTCCAGTCTTTACAGTACTGTGTGGATCCGGGGAGACCCTTTCCATATATTGGGGTCGCCCTCCGAGTTTTAATGTACCCTGTGTGTTTCCCCTTTAGACCACTGAGGGGGTTAGGCTAGGGCCATCCTAATCAGTGGTATTTCAAGACCCCTTAATGACTTCGGCGCGTCCGCGAGGTGACCGACCAAGCTTCTACCAAATCCTTAGATTGGGGGGTCGACCTTGCCTCTGCTTCCTTGCGGTCGCTGTTGAGTTTTTGTGAGTATGGAATGTCAAGCAAGCTACACTGCAACCGGAGTTACAGGAATTCGCTTACGATCGTTCCCAGTCATACATTCCATTCATCATCATTCCTTACCCCCTTCAGATAACTTGGGTTTCAGTACTTTTTAAAATGTCCAATTAGAATTTGTGAAATCATTGGAGAGAAAAAAAACAATCCTACACGTTGTCACAGTTGTCTCTCTTTGACGTAAATAATAGTCTTAGAATTGCCCTCCAGGTCAAGTGTTAACTGTCTTCCTGTGGCAAACATCACATCGGGTCAAGAATAAATTCTGTCTTCCCGTCCAGGTCACGTGTTAACGGTCTTCCTCTATTTTAGTCACAGGTCACGTATTAACGTTCTTCCTGTGTTTTAATCACAGGTCACGTGTTGAACGGTCTTCCTGTGTTTTAGTTACACTGCAGTGATTAACTTAAAGTCCACAATCTCACACAAAAGACTCCTTACTTACGTCAAAATTGTGATTCTAGTGGCTTCGTAGAGCGTCGTCAATCCCTCCTCCGAGCCACAAGTCGACTTCAGTCTAACACGCCGGCCACGTTTGAAGTGGTGGTCTTTTCCTCCGTCTAACGGGGTTGCGGCGTGTTGTCTTCTGGTTACGGAGGGAGGATGTGTCGATGCCCCACGTTGGGCGCCAGGAAAATGTCAGGTCCGTTGCCCTAACTGGACCTGGCACTTAAACTGTGCCTGAGATCGTATCCTGCAAAACACAGTTTCTCAAAGCATAATCACAAAAAAAGAGACAACATTAGACAGAGATCTCTTTTGTGAGCTTTGTGCAAAGGGGAGAAGCTTCGGAGAGAGCATACAAACCTAAAACCAACCTTGCTTTCCCTGCTCCTCCCCCGCCCCCGGCGCTTGCTCTTTTATTAGAAAAGAAAAAAATCATAAACAATACAATGTAGCATCAGGGTACATTGCGTTTGGGGAAGGGAGGGGTGAACGGTTGCTTGTGAGTTTCGGTTTCCTGTGCAACATGCTTGTTTCTTTCAAGAAGGGAGTAAGCAGTTAAGTTTCGATGTCAACAGAGTCCTGAAACAACCTTTAGTTCATCACTGTGGCTGAGCAATCATTTAGCTTAAATGCAGCATATATGAATGGGTACATAATTATTATGATTGAATGAGTAATGAAGTATAAAAGAATATAATTCAGGACAATAATAAATGTAGAATCCTTTAACAAGTCAGCTAAGACACATATTCTTTCAGTCTTGTGGCTGGTTTCACTCCCACATCACACAGATAACAGATAGTTGATACAGTTCATTTGACAAGAAACAGAAACTTAACTCAGACTACTTTTGATTACATTGACATGTAAGCAGGCAATGATTATTTAATAAATGATACAACTCATAAAATCTCCATCATACATCCAATGTGAAACGGTCGAATATTTTGCCACCGTTACCCCGATATTATACAATCTGAAATCGCACATGCTTAACTAATCAGATTTACGAAAAAAATTTATTGGATTAAAATAAAAGTTAAACAGGCACACTGGAAAATGTATTACCCCAAATCACACTGACAGATCGAGTCCATATTCCATAAAAAAAACAACAACAACAAAAAAAACCTGCTGCTTCTCTATTTCATTCAAAGGAGAAAACAGAGACAGACATGCATTTTTATCAACTTCTTTGACTATGCCCATCCAAGAGCTTGATCTTTTTTGGTGCCCCCACAGGCAATCGGTGCCCTATGCGTAGTGCGTGATGAGTGTATGCAGAACGACGGCACTGACACCAGCGGCTGAATGACAGTGAATGGAGTGCGAGTGCCCATTTGACCCATGGAGTCCAGGTGTCACCCACAAACATCAAACAGCATTCACATGGCACTTAGAAAAGGTGGGGCATTTGCACAGCTAGAACGAAAGTAGAGAGCAGGCAGACCACTTTTGAGCTAGCTGTGCGAATGGCCCCACATTTTCTAAGTGCCCCACAAGTGTGCGGTTACCGAGTAACACAAATGGTATGTGAATCTGCCCCCCCTCCCCCCCCCCCGGGAACAAAAATGGCATCTGAGTCTGCTGTGCCCCCCAACAACACAAATGGGATGTGTGTGTGCGGTGCTCCCCTCCGCAACACAGATGGTGTGCAAGGCGGCCGCCCCCCTCCCTGCAACACAAATGGCATGCGAATGTGCTGTGTCCCCCCCCCCCCACAACACAGATGGCGTGTGAGTGTGTCATGTCCCCCCTACACACCACAAGCCTATAGTCAAGGTGCAGCTGATGTTGTGAAACCTCGAACGGTGGCTGCAGTGCAATGTGATCGCTGTCAGCACTGCGCAAACACCATAGCTATCCAGCATGTCCCGCTGGAGGTGGATTCATCATCTAGCAGCAATCCCACACCACAACAAAAAGAACAGAGATTTTTTTTTTTTTTTGCCTTCTTGCTCTCGTCGGGACAGTCGCATTTTTCTCTCCTCCTCCCTCCCCAACTTTCCTGCTACTGTAGCGTGTTTGTCTGTGAGGCTGCCAGCCCTGCGCCTCTGGAAAACAGCAAAATGGATCTGATCAAGTGGTCTCTGAACGCAATTAATAGTATTTTTTCCACAAGGCACTCGGGAGCGGAGGACCCGACCTGTCCTGCCGGGACACATGTGGCGGGTTATGTGATGGACACCTGGCGGAGGTGGCAAGTCATGTGCCTGTACACATTGTCTGTGGAGGACGTTGAAGATGTTTACTTATTTGGAGCTGTGGTGACCGGGTTTCTCGGCCACAGCACTAGTTTACCAGAAAATTAAGAAGGAGGAGGCGGCATTAATTGGCCCGTCCAGGCTGCCCCACATGATTGATTCGATTGGAAGGGCAGTGTCAGCTCAGTCGGCGGGTGTCAACCGCACATTGGAATCCATCTCGGGGAGAATGGCTGCACTGGAAAACCACTTTGATCGTCTGTAAGACCGCATCTCTCCTCTATTCAGATGTATTGGGAGCCACTCTGAAATTTCAGACTGTGGAATCTGCCAGGCGTCTGTTAATCTGAATATCTATTTGGTTTCCAAACACCAGCTGTCCTTCAAGGCCGCTGGGATAAAATCCTCCCCCCAAAGAACACTCCTGATAGCCTCGCTCCTTGTCTCCCCCGCCTCCTTGTCTTCCCCTGCCTCCCTCCCTTCCCAGTCCTGAGATGTTGACTGTGGGACCTTGAGACTCTGGTGGACTGATTCAGGACTGGGATCCCCACCCCCCAGGATGGACAGATAAGGCCTGATGGTGCCTCAAGGGCGGCCTTTCCGGGCTGTCTGTCTGGACACTGGACACATCCAAGTCTTGGCTGTTGTCTGTCATCTGTTGTGTTTTTTTGTTTTTGTTATGACTGTTTTTCTGTGCTATGGGTTTTTTTTTTTTTTTTTTTTTTTTTTTGCTCTCCAGTGGAGGTTTTTCTTTTCCCAATTCTTTCCTTGTCTGTGCTTTTATATGTGTTCATGTACCGGACCGGCTTATGTGTGTTGTTGTTTGTTAAGTGTGTTATGAGGCCGGTCAAGGTTTGCTCAGCCCTGCTCGTGACCTAGGGCAGGGATACACATCTGGAGCTGGTCCCTGGGCGCCAAAAAGGCGACCTCTGCTCCTAACTGACAATTAGGATGGGTAAAATGCAGTAAACACATTTCATTGTGCAGGGAACATGTTCCTATGTGCATATGACAATAAACTTCTTTTGAATCCTTGAATAAAAATAAAACCCAGGTCGGCTGCGTGTCACAACACCAGTGTGCCATTTTGCTGGACAGGCACGTCACGCGACACGTGATCACAATATCCACATGGTTTGTCCATCAGTTGACAGCCTGAGTGACAGCTTCACTGAAAGATCAGCAAGGGCAGTTCAATTGCCCCACAACCTGGAGCCATGAGTATGGCGTTAGATCACTGTCAAAACCACATTCATGTAAAAAATGTATTCATGCATAGATATTAACTGCATGCGAGGACCAGCACACCCCCTGCCTGCTCAAAGTTGATTTCTGCTCACGTGCTAGCAATTCCTGCTCTCTCCCTTGAAACTTATGGCACTATGAGGGTTGGATTTTGGCACTATGAGGGAGGGAACCAGGTCGGCACTGGCTCTGCTGTGATTGGTCATCTCTGGAGAATGAGGTTTGATTGACAGCCCTCCTCTCTGATGCGGAAGTCAGTCTGACACAACGGCGTTAAGGGATTATCACCTTGTTTCTGCTTAAAACTTCACTCTAGTCATCATCTATCTCAGCGACAGATCTTTGATGTTTCTGTACAACAATCATTTCCACATAAATTCAGCATTATTTCATAATAAATTTCAGAAAGTCCTAAAAATCCAGCCCAGTCTCACTTTTTTAATGCTCCAGTGACAAAATGAGTCATATTTTTGTGACGGGTTTTTTTTAGCTCACTGTTACTAACCCTACTCCTACCCCCGACCCGAACCTTAACCATAACCTAATCCTACTCCTCCCCCCCACCCCAACCATAATCACCCTGACCCCCCCCCCCCCCCCGCTTCACTTTTAATTTCATGCAGCCATCACGGAATGAATGAGAATGAATTTGTGTTGCCGTGACAAAAATGAGGCACTTTTCGTCACAATATCACGACACAATATCACGAACCAATAGATTAATGTATAGTATATTTTGGGCTGCTGAATCACGACTTGCCGTGAGATCAAGTTGAAAAATCTCCTCCTGACACCAGTGCATCTGAGACTGACTTTATAAAACCAAATCGGTCAAAGGGAAAAAAGTAATTATTAACCATCAGATGGCAAAGTAAAACCTCTTTAATCACATGCAAACCATTATGCCACCACCTACCCGAAGGAGACGACGGCGTCTCCTTTTTAAAAGTAATTTCTATATTTATGAATCAAATCCAAACAAAACAGCATGTTAACAAATTATCTGCACATGTGCAGTTAATACACGTCACGTCTACACGTGAATGAGTGCCCATTTATGTGAGCGTGTTGCTGCAGTGGACAGGTGGGCGTGTCACTTGTCAATGATGCGATGTCCATATTGACTGACGTGATCACACGTGCACACACCCACTACAGTTGGCTGCTCAGACCCGGTGCTCTGTGCCGTCATCTACTGGCCCTCAAAATATAATGAGTTCATAAGTGAGTTTTCAAACTTCCTTGCAGGAATGATGCCCAACTATTATCATGTCCTTCTTGTCAGTGATTTTAATCTCCTTGTTTGCTGTCCTGAAAAGCCTATGGTGAAGGACTTTTTAAACATCATGAACTCTTTTAAATTGAATTGAGTGTGTCCGGCTCCACACGAGCATGGACATACACTAGACTTGTTTTTTTCTCTGGTCTGACTGCCTTAAACCTTTTTATTTAGTGTTGATCTCTCCTGTGTAGCAGCTAAATATTGCACACCTGTCAGGCCCTGTCAGGCTTTTAACCCCCTCACTGCCGGAGGTTTCTCTGCTGCCTTCTCTGCTGTCTGTGTGTGCCCCAATTTAGCCCATGTTGATATGGAGGAGTTCTGCTCCTGGTTTAACTCCTCCTGTCTTTCTATAATGAACTCTATGGGTCCTCTAAAACCAGCCCGGTCTCACGGCATGTTGTGATTCAGCAGCATGAAATATACATTAATCTATTGGTTCGTGATATTGTCACGAAAAGCACCACATTTTTGTCACAGCAGCACAAATTCATTCTAATGCATTCCATGATGGCTGTACGAAATCAAAGGTGAAGTGGAGGGGAGGGGGTATGGTTAGGATCGGGGAAGGAGTAGGGTTAGTTTATGGTTAAGGTTAGGGTTGGGGGTAGGAGTACAGTTTTTAATAGTGAGTTAAAAAAAACCCCGTCACGAAAATTTGAATCATTTCGTGATGGGAGCATGAAAAAAAATATGTGAGACTGGGCTGCTAAAACCCACACAGTCCAAGGCTAGGCCTGAACCCTGGTTCAATCACAGAACCTGTGCACCCAGACAGGAATGTTGCAGAGCCAAATGCAGGTGGAAGAAGGACAAGCTGCAGGTTTCATTTTAAAGGACCGCTGGTGCTATTATCAAAACATTGTCAAAGAATCCTAAAGAGAGTATGTGTCAAGCATTATCACAGAAAACTACAAGAACCCTCATGTACTGTTCAGAACAATTTATTCGGTCCTGAATGTTCCATAGCCTGTAAGTTTGGAAATATCCATGGATGTGTGTAATAGTTTTCTGTACTATTTCATTGAGAAGGTTGCTTCCACAAGAGCTCTCATTTCTCCACCCACCTCTGAACCCTCTGTCTCTGTTCCTTGCCCAGCAGTCTTCAACGAATTTGAACCTGTGACTGATGTGGTGGCCCATATAACACCGTCAGGTTCTCCTTGTAATGTGTTCACTATCTGATCTTAACCTAACTGCTTTTCAAAATGCTGGACACACAAAATATCCTTGTATTTGGTAAAACTATCTGATCTTTTCCAACTGTCTAATTGATAAAACCATCTGATCTTTTTATAGATGTTTAATTGATAAAACCAATAAGCATGATGGAACACTCTGTTTCACTGTGTGACACTAAACTACATTCATAAACACACACTATAAAATTTTTACATAACAACCATGGATGCACCACAGACAGACAGCTGCCTATTTTCAACTCACTTTGCAGCCATCTCACATAGACACTGATTCAAGTCAGGTTAAGGCCTTCAGCCATATGGGGGTGGGTTAGGCTGAAGGAACAAAAGGTAGTGAAGGTGAAAAATCCAGGTGCTAGCATGTGACCTGTTCAAGATCCCAGCACTGAGATGATTTCTCTGTATCAGTGTAACAACTCTTTACAACATCTAAACTTTGAAATCCGTATCCTATCCAGTTCTTTTTGGGGATCAGTCACCATGATAACAGAAATGGTGTTTCCGCCCAGTTCATGGTATTAAGTGAGAGTTTGGTGAATTTGTGGCCATTTTACCAACTGGGGACGGCTGATTATTTAATACTGAACATTGTGGACACATTTGGATGTAAGCAGAAGCCTTTTTCTAAAGCTCAATCTAAGGCTCGTACATTGTTCAGTGTTGAACGCATCTGCGGTTGTGATTCTGGTATGATAAATTAATGGACGGATTGTTGTGTGGGCCGCTGAAGAGGAGGTACTGCTGGCCCACCACCACCAGATGGCGCCCTGCTTGGAGTGTGGGCTTCAAGCACGAGAGGGTGCCGAAACCAGTGGAGTGACAGCTGTCACATCATCACCACCAGCTGTCACTCATCTACGTCAACCTCCATAAAAGCCGGACTGCAACTCCACCTCCCCGCCGAGAAATCAGCTACCATACAGGTAATTTTCTCTGCTAAACCGAAAACACTGACTAATAGTCTGAACTTCTTTGCAGCCGTTTTCCTGTGGGTGTTGCCTTATCTGTGGGATTGGCGTTTGGTGTGATCAGCGACGTTCGCTTCACACCCCAACCAGATAAGTGGTTAGACAGGAGCTGCACGAGTGTGTGACTGGAGGTGGAGGTGCTCCCTCCCTTACAGAACACAGACTGTGGGATTACTGAGTGTGCGTACTCACACTCATCAAAACTGTTTCTGTTCTCTGCCAGGAGTACCGGGTCTGACTGCTGAAGACAGTGGCCACCTGGGGCGCAGGGCTTGGCGGCTCCGGTGTTCTTCAGATCCGTTGGGGGTGGAAGCCGTGTGGGATCCGGCTTTTCTATCTCCAGACGTCTTCTATCTTCAAGCCTGCCACACGTCACCTTGTGTATGATTGACATTCCGCAATATTGTTATTGTCTGTACTTCGTTGTGCGCTTCACAACATTAAATTGTTACTCTTTGGCTTATCCATTGTCCGTTCATTAACGCCCCCTGTTGTGGGTCCGTGTCATGACACCTTCCCAACACGGATGTTGAATTAATATTGTTGATCGGAGTTTTTGCACTGAGAAGGACAGTCATCAAAAACCAGCCGGCGTGCTGCGGGTTTCTAGTCCTTGGTTGGTACTGATGTACACGCTCCAGAAATTAAGGTTAAAGACCTAGCGAAAGCTGCATTTCCTCTTCACAAAAGGGGAATTCCTGCTTTCGCTAAAAAACTAGGTTCAAGTCCTTGAGTAAGCCAGTGAGCTCTGCTCTAAACGTGGAGCCTAATTTTCACATATTTTAATGAGATTTTGAAAGCCTTTTGGGTTTGAGCGAGCAGGGTTAAAATATAATTTTCACGAGATAATATCCCATACCACTTATTTAACTTAATTAACAAATCATCAGTGTATACAGAGAAGAGAATGGGAGAAAGAACATAGTGAGACCATTTTACTTTAAGTACCTGATTGGTGGACATACGAAATAGTTACCTAAGTACAATAGGAGAAATGAGTCATTCCAAGAAAAGGGCACAATTTGAATCCCTCTCATCTCTTGAGGTATATTTAATTTATTGGGTCACCAAAATTTATACTTAAACAGCTTGATATAAACTTTGAAATATGTCCTTTAAAACATTCTAAAAACATGAACTAAATTTTATCTTATGAGAAATAAAAACATTTTTTTTTTCAGTTTACACCACCTATTTTGTCATGTTCCCCATGGCCTCAGTGAAAGTAAGTAAATACCAAATAAAAATATTAAAGTCAATACATTTTGATATCAATGAAAACATCTACTTGTGCTTTCTGCTGGTTATGTTTTTTTAATTAAAAGACATTATTCAGTTCTGTACTTGATCCTGAAAAAAGGGAGATAACTGCAGAGTGAATCTGACAGATGGAAAAATAATATAATGGTAAGGCAAAAGAAAGCAATCTGTCATGTCTCGGCCGTTTCCAGGCTTCAGCCCATATGGCCCTTCTTCATTTAGTTCTGTTCCTTTGGCATCAGCCTCGTTTTGTTAATTACCTTTTTCTTCTTGTGGGTTTTTTTTCCATGTTCTGATTTTTGCTTTGTCACTTTCTTCCTTTGTTACTTTTCACCTCAGTTATGTCTTAGTCTTGTTTTGTTATTGCCTCTTTCTTCACGTTTATTCAATGTTCTCATATTGCTTTGTCACTTTCTTTCTTTGTTACTTTACAGCTATGTTTTAGTTCCATTCTAGTTTATTCAGTCTGTTTTTATGTTTCAGCATTTAGTGGTTGTTTGCTTATGTTACTGTTCTCTCTTCTGTTAAGTATTTGGGTATTTCTGGTTTTGGTTTTCAGTTTTGTTTTCTTGTAGTTTCTTCTGTCTGTTCTAAGTAGGTTTATTGTATTATTTCCCATGATTCACTTATCACGTTCCTGTATGCTTTTCAGTTTTGATCAAGTTAGGGTGGTGTTCATGGTTTTCTTTGTACTATCTCTTATTGTCATGTTTGTATCTAATCACCTTTCTCTTGCTCCTGCTTGTCAGTCTCTCATTGTTTCCACAGTCTTTTCCAGATCACTGCACTCTCTGTTCCGCACCTGCACTTTGTCCTCTTTGTCAGCCACACCCCTTCATCTGTCATTCTCTTGCCCTTTTGTCACCGCCCTTCTGCATCATTGGCCTCTTAGCTGTCACCTGACCACGCCCCCCTTTCCAGGCCTTTCCTCCTCCACGTGCACCTCATTTCCTGATTAACACCTGTCCCTATTTAACCTGCGTCTGTTCACTTCTTCCCCGCTCGTTCATTGATTCACTCACGTACCAGCCTCTTGTTTCGTTCTTGTTTTGCCAAGACTTGTTTTTGGACTCTGTTTTGTGTTCTGGATCCTGTTTTTTGCCTCTGCTCTGACATACCTGTTTGCTCATGTTTTGACCTTGCTTGTTCTTTGGACCACGTCTTCAGCTTAATCCTTGTCAAGTACTTTTGCTCCATGGACTGCCTTGCTGTTATCGATCCCAAGCCTGAATAAACCACCCTTTAAGTATATTTCCTTTTGTCGAGCCTGCATTTGTGTCCTGCCCTCGTCCAGTCCTGACACAATCAAAGACCTGAGTGAACAAGAAAAGCAGTCCAGATCAGGGAGATCACCCAGATCACCCATCTCTGCAGCCTCCACAGCAGAGATCTTCGAGGTTAGGGCAATAGGTAGTAACAATGTTGTCGATATGTTTTTGAAGTTGTTTTTACTTTAGGTTAATAAAACTCAATTCACTTTGCAATTTATATCTGTTGTCCTTCTTATGGCTGCATAATGAAATATAATGCTAATAGAAAATCCTAATGAAATATAATGCTAATAGAAAATCCTGTACACTGAATTTGAGAGTAATGGTTGTTGACTACTGTCTAAAATGTTGAGAGCTATCATAAGATCATTGATTTTGATTACAATACTTCAACTACACTACATTTCTGATGAAAGATCCCAAGAATGCTTTCATACAAGTAAATTTCAGGCTTTAGAATAACAAAAAAGGGAGATTTTAATGTTATTTTTAGATTTAAAATTATTGAATCAGTGCTGATTAATATAAAAATATTAATTTTGTAGGAAGAAAGTCACAGGATGAATATAATAATGTGTTTGGAATATTGAAAATGATCACTTGTGGATAATTTCACTTTGAAAAGGGGCACCACCTATTGCTGCCTTAATGTTATTACAACCAGGTTATAATATTGATTTTAGGGTCAGTCGATAGGAAATATTAAAATCAGTCTCAAACTTTCAGGTGTAAGCTACGCAGGTCAGATCCGACATCCTCTGTAAAACCATACAAAAATCACAGACAACTTCACACGTTTAAGATATTTATTTAACTCTGGCAGGAATTAAATAACAGGACATATCACAGTGAGCAATTTAATGATGATGACATTCAGTGAGCAATGATCATCTGACGTTCAGATAATTTGGTTTCGTAGCGGGAATTTTAGGAGTAAGATTCGTCCTAATTTAACAGGTAATTGACTTTGGTATTTATTAACTTGAGAGAAGATTAATGATTTTGAATAGAGTTAAATAAAGCCACTCTGTTTATCTGACAATATAGCCCGGTCTTAATTTGCGCAGTGCAGCGGGTCTCCGTGAGGTCTGATGCTGGACGCTGTCTGGTTCAGTCGATGCTCCGTCTGCCACACAGCTTCAGGGACCTTGACAAAGAGGCTCTGCCAGTCCGACCCACCTGGTTTCGTCGGTGGCAGGGCCAATCACTGTTATTGTGCTGATTTCACGGCGGCGGTTCAAGTCGCTGTTGAACATCTCAGCTGACCTGGATGTTTTTCTCTGCAGTGCTATGGAGTCTGGCTCATCAGAATAAAGGTTTGAGCATCTTTAATCTCTATCAAAAATCAAAAATTCATCTTTCGTCGTTGTCTTTTGGAAGCTTGGTCAAATCATAACTCAATGCAAAAATGGCTGACTTTAGAACAAGAATGTTCGTGAAAAGAATTTTGAGTTGAAGAAAGGAAAAAAATGTTTAATTTGAAAAATTGAAAAAGGAATTTAAATGCGCCTGCGTGTTTAACTTGACAAAAGTTGCAAAAGTTATCTGTCGGAAAAAGTAAATTCTTGTAAGTGCGCCCAAACAAGAATGAGTCTTAAGTAGCACGTGGCTTTAAACAAAGAGTCATAAATTTTTCTGTTGATGACTAGGCCGCGTCTTTAGACTCAAGAAGCGCACGGCACATGATGCAGAAAAGTGAAGAGGTAAGACTTAAGACAAAAGAGATAAGAGCCCGAATTCCCGGGCTCAAGCTCTTTTAAAGGTTTAACAAGCTCCACCCCCAAGAATTCTGGGTAATGTAGTTTCTGAAGTTTCCTTCGTCTAGTTTTATATACACTCAACAAAATATAAACGCAACACTTTTGGTTTTGCTCCCATTTTGTATGAGATGAATTCAAAGATCTATCTATCTATCAATATTTAAAGGAAATGGTGAAACTGCGTATGTGGAAATCTCATACAATCTCATACAAAATGGGAGCAAAACCAAAAGTGTTGCGTTTATATTTTTGTTGAGTGTAAATATAATGCACAGTCCAAGAAATGCAGTTAAATAAAGTCTAACTTCATGATATATACCTAAAAAATAATCTGTTGTGGTGACCCCAAATGGGAGCAACCAAATGAAGATTGACCTGTGGGCACTCACTAAGCAAAAGTGACCTCTTGGTCAACTGTTGAAGTCAGAGATAGCCTGGTTGTCTGCTGAATGGCATGACATTCCTTTAACAATTTACAGTGTTAGCCGGGGCAGAGTCTACTGTATATTGTGACTCTACTAATGAGATTTTTAGAATTCTCATGCTCAGTCATGGCAGTATATTCTCATCGGGTATCCTTGCTGGTGTCACATGAAATTATTTTTGTCATGACTGCATATCACATGAAATACATGAGACTGAGAGAAATAAAAAATCATGGCAGCAGCAGGTATATGTTGCATAGCTATGGTGTGTAAAAGTCTGAGGAGAGGGTGGATTGATTGTTGCCCTGCAGTTCAGGACACAATCATGGTGCACAGAGCATTTATGACCTCCTGCAGAAGGCTTTATTACACTGTCATCTACTGCTGAGAGCAAATATCTGTGTGGCTGCTGTAAATGTAGTGTTGGGCCAACATGAGAAAATGGGCAAGTTAACTCAGTGTATGATTTTACTAAAATCACTACTAGTGTTAGGTTCTAACAAAACAAATAAAAATAGAAAAGAAGAAAAAGAGAGAGAGAAAAGAATTACAATTAAAATACAAAAATAACAAAACACCCGAAGGTACATGTGCCCCTAGTTACTTCAATTTTAATTAGTTCAATTTCAATTTATTTTCCATTTATATACCACCAGACCACTACTGAAAAAGGTAAGGTCTAACCTTACCTACCTCCAGAGGAAGCCAGGAGGAAGCAACAGTGGCAAGGAACTCCATCTGATGTTTTGAATGAATGAATCATAAACTTCAAGCTTTGATGATTTGAATGAATAAATGATTTGAGGAAGAAACCTCGAGCAGACCAGACTCAAAGGGGCCATGCTACAGACAGAGTGTGAAAATTCAAATGGTGGAAATAAATATTATACAGTATCAAAAAGATAAAATACAATTAAACATTTCTAAGGAGTCCGTGAGCACAGTGTAACCATGTGATAGCTTTAGCAACAAAGTGAGTTCTAAGTTCAAAGTGAGACTCTAATCGTAGAGAATATTCTGTCTATATCAGGTGGAAGGAGGTGACGTCTCCCCAGCATATGGTCCAATGGCCCCAGGGTCCAATTCTTCAGGCGAATCATGACCTGGAGACTCAAAACAGAGCTTTAACTTGGTTTGCAATAGCAGTGTCAATAAGTCTGAGACACAGGGCATCATGTCAGTATTTGTATAAAAATAAGATGGATATTCTTTAAGGAGGTTAGAAAATTTAAAGGCAGAAATGCTCTATCATCTAGCAATATTGATGGGTACACTGATAATGCTGACTGAAATAAATTGCTGGAATTTTTAGTAATAAATACAGTGTCCCATATGAGCATTTTGAAAAGAATTATATATATATATATATATATATATATATAGAGAGAGAGAGAGAGAGAGAGAGAGAGAGAGAGAGAGAGAGAGAGAGAGAGAGAGAGGAAAATTTCAAATAGAATTAATAAGGGTATTGGAGTTGAGTATATAATCTCCGTACATGAAATTTCCAAAATAGTTCATCAACTGAAACATTGTAAATCTGATGGAGAGGAACGTATACAGTCAAATCATATAATATATGCTCCACCCAGATGTATTATTAAGTCCAATTCCAACAAATTAAGAGCATGATTTCTAATTCAAATAATTATTGTGCAATTACCTTGAGCAGCATTATTGCAAAAATTGTTAATATCATTATTCTAGTCAAAGAATAACAAGCATTAAGGAGCTGTGACCTGCAGTTTGGTTTTAAAACAGGTGTCTCCACTACTCAATGCACCTTTGTCATGAATGACATCATAAGTTATTATAACTACAAGAAAAGTAATATTTTTGAGACCATGCTTGATGTAACTAAAGTTTTTGATAAAGTAAATTACAGCAATCTATTTTGAAAATTATTAGCCAGAAATATTTGAGTCATTCCATGAGAATGGTAAGAATTGGACTTCAACATTTTCACATTTTTAGGACATAGTTAACTATCACATAACTATTTTCCCATCTCAGGCATTAATTTTTTTTATTAGTTCTGGTCATCAATTCAACATGTGGTGTCTGTCAACCCTGTTATGTACACTATGGAAGCTGTCTGAATATGGTCAAAACATGTATTTTTAAAGAAATTGTAGTGGAAAGCTGTGATCAAACAACCAACATCTTAAGCTTGCATTAAGCAGAGGCCATGAAGTTTAAACTCTGTACAGCAAGGCCTGGTATATCTCCAGGTGTCAAAGAGGACACGCTCCAAGCCAGGCACAGATTGGATCTGTGTCAAACCACCACCACTAATCAGGATTTAAGACTCCCCAAAGTGCATTCCTCATGGAGCTGTGAATTCTTATCAGTACCCCAAACCAGTTGTATCAGCTCCCGTCTTACCATAAAGAACCCTCCACAGAAAAAGACACTTTCTTCACCAAAAGTCCTAAAGAGAGGTTTTTCAGACTAGACTCAAAAGAAAATAACTGACTGAAGGATTACTATCAGTCCACTGATTATGGCAAAGTTTTTTTTTTTTTTTTTTTTTTTTTTTTTTTTTTTTTTGGTTGAAATCGACTCAGTATTACATTTTTCCCAGTTTCTACAAATAAATACAAAATCCAGCTATGGAACAAGAGTGACCCCTGTTGGATGATTTTGGGAAGGGCAGGTGACCGACTCCTGCAGACTTAAAATTGTTACCACATTTTTAAAAGGAAATTTCATTGTATTGTTGTAACAGAAAAAAAGAAAAAAAATCACATGTGACACTTTTCTATTTATGCATGAAAGTATTATATTTGATGTGTTATACTCTGTTCATTGGGGAACGTTTATCTTGTGTGTTCTTATATATGTGTGTGGTATATAATTCCAGGTAAACCAGTTACAAGATTTATCCTACAGGACTTGTTTGGTTTCAAAGCAGAATTTTAGGGCCACGCTGATTTATATATATATATATATATATATATATATAGTATTTTATGTCAACTGATTCTTTACATTTCACTCATGCACAGGAGCTCAATTTAAAAGTGTTGATGATGTCAAATATAGATTTCATAACATTGAAAACAATTTTGATCCAGATTGTTTTGTTTTCTTGAAAATAGAAATCATTTTTGTAATTACTTCACTGAGGAACAATTTAAGCATTATTCCTTCACAAATGAGACATTCTCGAGTTAACATTTTAATAGCAGAAGTCTTTCTATGAATTTATCTAAAATTCAGGACTGTTTAAAAATAGCTAATAAATATTTTTCAGTTATTGCAGTGACCAAGATGTGGTTAAAAGATGAACATGTTGCCTCTGTCTAGATTGAGGTTTTTTTTTGCAAGAAATAGGGCAAATAAACAGGGTGAAGGTGTGCCTCTTTATGTCAGATCCATTTGTCACTGTGAAATTGTTCCAAATATGGCATTTTCCTTGGATGACATTCTGGAATTTGTTGCTGTCGAAATTATATGTACAAAAAAAAAAAAAAAAAAAAAAAATTATAAAACAAACAATTATAAGTTGTATTTATAGAGTTCCCAATATAAACAGTTATATGGAGAAACTGACTGAATTGTACAACCCCAATTCCAATGAAGTTGGGATGTTGTGCAAAATGTAAATAAAAACAATACGATTTGCAAATCCTCGTCAACCTGTATTCAACTGAATACACCACAAACACAAGATATTTAATGTTAAACTTTGTTGTTTTTGTGCAAGTATTTGCTCATTTTGAAATGGATGCCTGCAATACATTTCAAAAAAGCCTGGGACAGTGTTATGTTTACCACTGTGTTACATCATCTTTCCTTCTAACAACACTCAATAAGTGTTTGGGAACTGCGGACACTAATTGTTGAAGCTTTGTATGTGGAATTCTTTCCCATTCTTCCTTGATGTACGACTTAGGTTGCTCAACAGTCTGGGGTCTCCGTTGTCGTATTTTGCACTTCATAATGCGCCACACATTTTCAATGGGCGACAGGTCTGGACTGCAGGCAGGCCAGTCTAGTACCCGCACTCTTTTACTATGAAGCCACGTTGTTGTAACGTGCAGAATGTGGCTTGGCATTGTCTTGGTGAAATAAGCAGGGACGTCCCTGAAAAAGACGTTGCTTGGATGGCAGCATGTGTTGCTCCAAAACCTGGATGTACCTTTCAGTATTGGCGATGCCATCACAGATGTGTAAGTTGCCCATGCCATGGGCACTACACTGTCTGTCCATTTCAAATGAGCTCGGGCCCAGAGAAGGCAATGTTTCTGGATGTTGTTGATGTACGGCTTTCACTTTGCATGGTTGAGTTTAAACTTGCACTTGTAGATGTAGCGACAAACTGTGTTAACTGACAATGGTTTTCTGAAGTGTTCCTGAGCCCATGCTGTAAAATCCTTTACATAATGATGTCGGTTTTTAATGCAGTGCTGCCTGAGGGATAGAAGGTCATGGGCATTCACTGTTGGTTTTCGGCCTTGCAGCTTTACGTGTAGAAAGTTCTCCAGATTCTCTTAATCTTTTGATTATATTATGGACTGTAGATGATGGAATCCCTAAATTCCTTGCTTTTGAATGTTGAGAAACATTGTTCTTAAACTGTTGGACTATTTTTTTTCCAGCAGTTGTTCACAAAGTGGTGATCCTCACCCCATCTTTGCTTGTGAACGGCTGAGCCTTTTGGGGATGCTCCTTTTATACCCAATCATGACACTCACAATTAGTGTCCTCAGTTCCCAAATGCTTATTGAGTGTGGCTAGAAGGAAAGGTGATGTAACACAGTGGTAAACATACCACGGTCCCAGTTTTTTTTAAATGTGTTTTTTGAAATAGGTTGAAGAGGATTTGCAAATAATTGCTTTCTGTTTTTATTTACATTTCCCATAATGTCCCAACTTAATTGGAAATGGGGTTGTATAACTCAATTAAAAACAAAAAGCTTTTATTTCTGTTTGTGGAGACTTTAACAGATTTTCTAAATCCTCATCGTCAGTCAAATACAAATAGCAGAATTCTTAGATTCTGTGTTTTGTATGGAATTGTATCCAGTGATAACACATCCAACCAAAATCATGACGAACACATCAACAGTAACTGACAACATATTAACAAATGTTATTGTTGCGAATTTAATGGGTGGGTTACTTATTAGTGACATGGTTGATCACTTGCTGGTCTTCGTTGATTCCAGTTTCTTAGTTGACAGAACTGATCATGTTGAAATCACAAATTTCAAGAGGAAACTATGGCAAATCTCAGAATGGATTTAATACACAATTGGTGTGAAAATTTATACAGAGGACATTGATCAAACATACAAATCATTTATCTCCATTATTTCCAAATTATATTGGAAACTCAGAACAATTGAAGCTGAGAGTAAATATAAGACATATAAAAACAAGCTAACCAATATTCTGTGATCTTGCAAAAGGCAGTACGACAGTAATTTAATGGAAAACAAAATTAAACAAACAGTAAAGGTACTTGGAAGCTCTTAAATGAAATCATCAAAAAGAAAAAAAAGTTGCCAAAGATTATCCAACATATTTTTTGCACAAATCCTGATTCAATTGTTAAGGAAAAGAAAGCTTATAGTACATAATTTTAATGATTATTTTGTTAATGTGGGGAAAATGGCAAATTCAATTGCACCTTCTAATGTGTTCTTGGAATAAAAGTACAACAAGTAATAACCTTTTGAATTCAATGTTTATCAGAGAAACTGATGAATATGAAAAAAACTGACATAATTCATAAAGTAAAGGGAAAAATCTACTGATGGTGATATTTTTGATATGTTCTTGGTAAAAATATTATTGATTGTTTCGCTCAACCTTTAACTTATATTTGTAATTTGTCATTAATGACTGGGAGATTTCCTTCCCAAATGAAAATAGCTAAAGTGATACCGCTGTTCAAATCTGGTGGCAAATGTGTTTTTCAAACTCCAGGCCAATCTCACTGTTACCTCAATTTTAAAAGATTCTGGAAAAGGTATTCATTGAGGTCAGATGATTTTATATACAAACATCACATACGAGGTCTATTAGAAAAGTATCCGACCTTTTTTTAAAAAAAACAAAAAAACATATGGATTTGAATCACGTGTGCTTGCGTGAGCCAACCTTGAACCTTCATGCGCATGCGTGATTTTTTTCACGCCTGTCGGTTGCGTCATTCGCCTGTGAGCAGGCTTTTATCACAAGATTTGGACATCACCCATTTTCCTGCAGATTTCACTTTTAACAAGAGATTTTGTCGTGGAAAGCCGAGCGGACGCTTCGCGTGTCATGATGGATTTGCTGCTGGACCGACACAAAACCACCTCCGTTTTGGTCTCACAGGACAGCTTTGAGATGGAGTTCAGACAGCTGTCGGTGGTTTTTCAGTCGAGTGATTATCCAAGAAATTGTGGATGTGCCTGGACATGCCAGAACATGTTCTGTGATGCTTCATGCGGAATTCCTCCGCACGTCTGTCTCAATTTGCCGAAAAAGTGCTGATGTCCACGTCTTTTCACGATTCCTGTGCTAGTCCAGACGACGTCCCGGATAAAACACAGCGTCCAGTTTGGAAATGAACGGCACATTCCACTGTTACGAGGAGTTTTTGTCATGGAAAGGAGTGGACGCTTCGCGCGTCATGATGACAAGCGAGACAAAGAACACCTCCGTTTCAGAGTGCCAGAAGGACAAGCTGGGACATGCCTTTCAGTGCTTACCAGTTGAGTGAGTATTAGAGAGTATCAGAGAAGGCATGTCCCATGTCCGCTCGGCTTTCCACGACAAAATCTCTTGTTAAAAGTGAAATCTGCAGGAAAATGGGTGATGTCCAGCTCTTGTGATAACCAGAGAAAGTGCACACGATGGTCACAGATCCACAGAGCTATCCGTTTAGAAATGAAATGGTCGTTCAGCCTGTCGATGGCAGCTGGAGCGCGGCGCGCCCCACAGCTGCTGTGGGCCATCCTTAAAGCGACAGTAACATCCCTTAATGCCTTTGAAGCCCATAAAATTTTCACCAAAAACCACCTGAATTTCTCAAATGGTGTCCACATGGATGTGCCTCACAGTTTCTAAAAAACATTTGATCAAGCAAAGCAGCAGTCTCTCAGCCATTTCCCTGACAATGAAAATCCGCCGAAGGGGTGGACCACTCCTCACTCAAAGCCTGCTCACAGGCGAATGACGCAACCGACAGGCATGAAAAAAATCACGCATGCGCATGAAGGTTCAAGGTTGGCTCACGCAAGCACATGTGATTCAAATCCATATGGTTTTTTTTTTTTTTTTAAATAACGTCGGATACTTTTCTAATAGACCTCGTACTCAATGAGCAGCAGTATGGATTTAGAAAAAAATCATACTACTTCATTGGTGGTAATTGATTTTGTGGTACAAATTACAAATGCAATTGAAAACAAGCAATAAACTCTAGGGTTTTTTTTTTTACCTACAGAAAGCATTTGGTACCATAGATCACACCTTTTTATTGGATAGGTTGTGGAAGTACGATTGGATATCAAGTTATCTGCACAATAGGTATCAATGTGTTCATATTGGTGTAAATTCTGAATTTTTGAAGTGTACTTGTGGGGTGCCCCAGGGCTCACTCCTTGGGCCTTTGTTGTTTCTTTTATACAGTATATTACAGTTTTTGCAGAATGCTTACACACATTTTGCAATGTGTGTGACAGTACTACCCACTGTGTGGTGGCTGAGGTCTGAGTTGACTCTTTGTCCACACTCTAAAAAATGAACTGCTGTCTCAATGAGACAAACTGATGTAACAATTTGCATAGATTTTCTTCTGAAATAACCTATATATATATATATATATATATATATATATATATATATATATATATATTGCAAGGATGTAAACACCATATGCATCATTACACACTACAACAAAACAACTGAAAACACAATGTTTAGTGTGTGAGAATGTCCTTTTTTTTGCAACTGTCAAAGCACAGTATCTGTATCTGAACAGTCTTTAAACCTTACGTACCGGCCCGGGCTTTACGTTCTCAGGGTGCAGGACTACTTTGTGTCCCTAAGGTATATAAGAAGTCTGCGGGTCACAGAGCTTTCTCTTATCGTGCCCCTGTTCTGTGGAATGATCTCCCTGCGTCAATAAAACAGTCAGATTCTGTGGAGATTTTCAAGTCCAGATTTAAGACGCACTTATTTTCCCTTTCATATGGCTAGCATACTGGTACAGTTTTGTTTTACGCTTTTTACTCTTTTAATTCATTCATTAGTAATTGGAGCGGGCTGCAGCCTCAAGTTTACCTAAATTCTGGGTCTTTTAGTGAAGTTTAGGGCTAGTGGCCGGCGATCACCTTAGTATTTCTCTGTTTTTCTTGTTGTTTAATGCTGGCAAATTATACAGTATTTTTTGTCTTTCTGATGCCTGATTCTGTTTTTTCTCTGTTTAAGGTGCAGCTCCATCCAGAGATGGGAGTTGTATTCGTGTTGGCGATCCTCCTGTCCTGTGTGCCAATAGCATTTCTTGTATATTTGTCTGTGAATTGTTCTGTAATTTATGTTTGTAGCATGACCCAAGCAGAGGGTCACCCCTTTGAGTCTGGTCTGCTTGAGGTTTCTTCCTCAGAGGGAGTTTTTCCTTACCACTGTTGCTCTGGGGGTTGGTAAGGTTAGACCTTACCTGTGTGAAGTGCTTTGAGGCAACTCTGTTGTGATTTGGCGCTATATAAATGAAAAATGAAATGAAAAATATATTACTGTAGAGTATGTAGCATTCATAGATTTGAACAGTATGTAACTCTACAGAGAATACAGTATGTACACTACTGTACTGTATCACAACACAATGCAAACACTACAGAGGATCCATTACACACAATACTCATTGAAGACAGTGTTCACGGTGTGATGGATTTTTTTTATTTATTGAACTATAACACACTATAACACACACACATCATTGTGCGGCATCACGTCGTCGAGCTGGGTCAGGCCACAGGATCTCATTTACGTCGCAGAAATGTTGATGCGACTTTGCCTTGCTCTCCCTCCTTGGCCTGCTCCTGTCCCTCCTCTGACTCTAATTCCTCTTCCTCTGATTCTGCCTCTGTCCATTGTGGTACTGTATACGTTTGGAACCTTCACCAAATTGTGCAATGTGAACTGGCTTCTATAGGTGTGGTCACATCATTTGCAACAAGTGTCTATAATTCTGAGTCGTTATATTTAATGAATGAAGCCAGGTGTGTATATTGTGTTGAGGTTTTGCTGACTATGGCAAGCATTTTGCATCACTTGAGCTTTAAATTGAGAATCTGAGCAGAGTTTTATGCAACTTGTGTTTTAGCAAGACCAAATGTGTTTAGATTTATGAGAAAAGGAGGACTGCATTTTGTGAATTGTGTCTTCATGTGAAATGTGTTTATGGTTTTGGCAAATGGGGGCTAGTTTTATTAACTCATTGAGTGCCAGCCATTTTCAAAGTTCAGAACATCCCAGTGCCAGGATTTTTCAGCATTTGAGTGTTTTTTCAAGACCCATAGAAAATTGAATTCTATGTTCATGTCAACAACAAACATACCAAAAGAAACTTCAGACTTTCCTTTATCAACAACAACAACAACAACAACAACAAAAAAGTTTGTTTGTACCTCTTTCCATTCTTTAGTAATTGTCTGCAGAACATGGGTGGGTATCACTAAAAATGCTGATTTATGACAAAAAACTGAGAAAATTGGCTTTTTGTGACAAGCAACATTTCAAGGAGAAAATGTCTTTGATTATAATTGTTTTTGCTTCAGTGACATCTCAAACATTATGAAAAGTGATCCTATTGTATAATGCACCAAAAAAAAAAAAAAAAAAATCAGGAGAGGGACTCCGTCTGTCTCTTCTCGCGGCAGCGTGTCTTTTCCCTCTGGCTCCCGCAGTTGACAGACAGCCAGGTGGAAACCAGTCAGATTAGGAGCGGTACAACCGTAAGACGTCCGCACAACGGTGGAGAGCGAGCCGCGCTCCAGTCCACACTCACACTGCTACCACCCATAGAATGGGTTCCCTTGTGATTACAACTCTAATTTTTTTACAGAAGCTAGATCAGCCGATTACCCCGCGCCCCCATAAAAAAATGTAATTGGCGTGATAATGCGTCTTTGGCGCTGAGCGTTACTATCTGAAAAGACGTGTTTAAGCGTCAATGGCACTCAATGAGTTGTGTTTAGAGAACTGGTCATTTGGTTTAGAGAATTGGGTTTTGTGTTTTAGCAATTTAAAAAAACTGTAAAGGTGTTACAGTTTTTCTCAATTGCTAAAACACTAAACCCAATTGTCCAAACCAAATGCTCAGCTGCTTGAAGCCACTGATTGAATCAGTCACTATTTTTGCAAAACTATAAGCACTTTTCACCTGTTTAGACACAACTTGCCAACACATTTTCATTGCGATGCACCTGTGTTGCATGATGGTGAGCACAGTCACTTTATTTTTACATAGGCTTACTGTACACAAGGGCTAAATACACAATTTCTGTGTAAATGCACAGTTTTTTTTTTTGTTTTGTTTTTTTGCAACATGCATTTAGCCCACAGTGAACAATAACCATTTATTTCTGCAGCTTCATGTCCTGAACATTGTATTTTCTATTTTTCTGTGTTGTTGTGCTGCCTTGGGTTGCTGCTGTTTCTGCCTCACTCCCCCTCCCTTCCTGTGTCTGCTGGAGCCACTTGTGGAACTGATTGGATTCACCTGCTCACATTCATTAACCACCTGTACAAATACCTCATCTCTCTATGCTCTCAGATGCTGGAAACTTTGCCTACAGCTTTCTTCGGCCTCGTCTTTGGATTACTTTTTGTGCTTTATTCAGTAGCTTATACTAACTCTGTGTTTCCTGTGTCCTCAGAGCTCCTGGTTCCCTCTGCTTCACTGTGCCACCTGGTCCTGATCTGGGCTGGTTCCAGACAAACGGTGTTTGGGGTGTGACGTCCTGCCTCCTGTTAGCTCCAGCGGTCTCTCCCGCCTCCAGTGCTTGGCTTCTTGGCTTATGACACTCTCAACACATTTCAATAAATCATTCTGTTTTGTATTTTGGCTTGCTTTCTGCATTTTGAGTCCTAATCACTGTTTTCTCGGGTTTAACCCTAACATATGTAGTGTTTTGAGACTGCTCAGTCGGGTTTTTAATTTTGATTGACTCTGGGCACGATTTGAAAACATAGTTCAATTTTGAGCACAGATTGAACTGTTTTGAGGTGCAAGTTTGGTTTTGCAAGAAAAGTCTGGGATTTTGTGAATGTAGCTTGAAAATTGGGTTTTGTTTGAGAAACAACCAACATCTTTTGCAACATTGCGTGATTCACCCTCTTTCAAGAGTTTGATAATCCTCTCCTTTGTTTCAACTGACATCTCTCGTGTTGGAGCCATGATTCATGTCAGTCCACTTGGTGCAACAGCTCTCCAAGGTGTGATCACTCCTTTTTAGATGCAGACTAATGAGCAGATCTGATTTGATGCAGGTGTTAGTTTTGGGGATGAAAATTTACAGGGTGATTCCATAATTTTTTCCTCAGAATTGAGTGAGTCCATATTTTTTTCCCTCTGCTTGGTCTAAAAAGTAACCGTTACTGACTGCCACAATTTTTTTTCCTGATTTCTTATAGTGTTTCTTAAAGCCAGAACGTTGCCATTTGAAATGACTTTAGTTTTGTGTCATGTCTGTGATCTGCTTTTTTTTCTACAAAAACAACTGAATGAACATCCTCCAAGGCTGGTGATTCCATAATTTTTGTCAGGGGTTATATATATATATATATATATATATGATTTTGATTGAAGAGTCTTGGGTTATGTGGAAGTAGTTTGAATTTTTGGATTTCTGTTTAAGTTTTTGAAAAAATGGGTGGAGGTTTCAAGAAATGTCTTTTAGCAAGTGGGAAAACTGTAATATCCCAACTTTTCTTCCCATTTTGTCCTGGCTTTTTCTATTTAGGTGTTGTATGCAGCATTTAGGTGTTGGATGTTTAAATGCATCATACAGTGTTTTCATTTAGGTGTTGGATGTTTAAATGCATCATACAGTGTTTTAACACCTTAATCCATAATGTATGATCTCTCCCACTATCAGCTGGTAGTCCGGTGTGTTGCCTATATGTCTTTCTAGTCCGAACAAGCCCAGGGGAATGAAGTGTGTGCTTTCCACTGTTTTATGTTCAATCATGTCATGCTGCTGCTCTCTGGTGCACAATTACCAAACAGCCCTTTCCTTCCTTCAAAACATCTGAAATATCCACAGTACAGCTTTGAATGTTATGGAAAATGTGAAACAAGAATGTGTATTGATGTGTTCTCATTGATCTCAGAACAAATTGAAGGAGATTTTAAAGCAAGAGTGCCTTTTCCAATATTCGGTCAATGGAAGTATTGTGGTTTGAAAAGTATTGAAAATTAAAAGATGCTTATCTTCAAAGTAATGCTGCGTTTACACATAACGACAAGTCACGAATGCCACGAAGTACACATTCTTGGCCACTAATCACAAATGTGATTATTCGGGGCATAGGTGTCAGGTGTCCTCAGGAACTGCTGCAACCTGTTACCACATGTTATGATTAATGGTACGTGTTGCTAGAGAATTATCAGGAACCATTCCGCACGGTCAAGAATAGTGTTCCATGTTGTTGCGCGCTATTGCGCCTCTCGCACACTGGACTGATCTTTCTCTGTGCTTGGCTTGAGTACCTCACGTTGCTCTCTCAGTACTCCATAACTTTTCTTCAGCTTGCCTCTATTTCGGTTTGTATGGTATTTAAAGTTACTTGGTGAACTTGTTCGTACATGGTGCATTTGACAAGACAGAGCTGAAAATGTCTCGTGTCGGTCGCTGCCCCCACTTCGGTCAGGTTTGTTTTTTTGGTTTGGTTTTGTTTTTTGTGTTTGTTTTTTTTTTTTTACTGTATGTTTGCTCTTAGTTTGGCTGGTGATATAAAGTCAGTTGGAAAACTTTGCTCGTACTGAATGTGGTGATTTTGAGAAGAATACAGTGAACAAGACTGACATATTTTATTTATTTATTTCCCTGTTTGCCTTCACTGGATGTTTGCATGAATCACCAAGTTCACACAGATCATTAAAAAAATAAATAGTCTTACAGACTACTTACACACATATAGCTGAACACACAGAGTAGCCTATATTAACATTCATTCATTCATTCAACTTCTACCGCTTAGTCCAATTAAGGGTCACAGGGGGCTGGAGCCTATCCCAGCAGTCATAGAGCGCGAGGCGGGGTACACCCAGGACAGGACGCCAGTCTGTCGCAGGGCCACAAATAGACAAACAAACACAGACACACCCACACACACACCTACGGACAGTTTTAAAGATTCCAATCCACCTAACCCGCATGTCTTTGGATGTGGGAGGAAACCGGAGCACCCGAAGGAAACCCATGCAAACACGGGGAGAACATGCAAATGCCACACAGAAAGGCCACGGGAATTGAACCCATGACCTTCTTGCTGTGAGGCAACAGTGCTAACCACTAAGCCACTGTGCTGCCCCCAATATTAACATTTTTATTGAATATTGGTGCATGCAGTATCTGACTCTCTCACTAAAGTTCATGAAAATAAATTGGTCAGTCGAACAACCTCTCTGTCTTCCTCTCACAGTCACTCAGTCACACACACATGCACACACAGACACACACCTTAATCCAGAAGGTTTCCTGTAGTCCTTGACCAGGTTTTTACACACTGTAGCAGGGATTTTGGTCCACTCCTCCACAGATCTTCTCCAGATCTTTCAGGTTTCGAGTTTCAGCTCCCTCCAAATATTTTCTATTGAGTTCAGGTCTAGAGACTGGCTCGGCCACTCCAGGACCTTGAAATGCTTCTTACAGAGCCACTCCTTAGTTGCCCTGGCTGTGTGTTTTGGGTCATTGTCATGCTGGAAGACCCAGCCACAAACCATCTTCAGTGCTCTTACTGAGGGAAGGAGGTTGTCTGCAAAAATCTCACAATACATGACCACATCCATCCTCCCTTCAATACGGAGCAGTCGTCCTGTCCCCTTTGCAGAAAAGCATCCCAAAAGTATGATGTTTCCACCCCCATGCTTCACGGTTTGGACTGTGATCTTGGGGTTGTTCTCATCCTCCAAACACGGCGAGTGTGGATTCCAAAAAGCTCTATTTTGGTCTCATCTGACCACATGGCCTTCTCCCATGCCTCCTCTGGATCATCCAGATGGTCACTGGTGAACTTCAAATGGGCCTGGACATGTGCTGGCTTCAGCAGGTGGACCTTGCGTGCCCTGCAGGATTTTAAACCATGATGGCATAGTGCATTACTAATGTAATCTTTGTGACTATGGTCCCAGCTTTCTTAATGTCATTGACCAGGTCCTCCCATGCAGTTCTCGACTTTCCCAGAATCATTCTTACCCCACAAGGCGAGATCTTTCATGGAGCCCCAGACTGACGGAGATTGACAGTCATCTTATGTTCCTAGGGTTTGTAAGAGTAGAATGGGAGGCAGAGCAACTGTTTGTTGTGATTTGGCGCTATATAAAAAAAATTGATTGATTGATTATGTTTCTTCCATTTTCTAATAATTACGCCAACAGTTGTTGCCTTCTCACCAAGCTGCTTGCCTATTGTCCTGTAGCCCATCCCAGCCTTGGGCAGGTCTACAACTTTGTCCCTGGTATCCTTAGACAGCTCTTTGGTCTTGGCCATGGTAGATAGGTTGAAGTGTGATTGATTGTGTGGACAGGTGACTTTTATACAGGTAACGAGTTCAAACAGGTGCAATTAATACAGGTAAAGAGTGCAGAATAAGAGGGCTTCTAAAAGAAAAACTAACAGGTCTGTGAGAGCCAGAATTCTTGCTGATTGGTAGGTGATCAAATACTTATTTCATGCAATAAAATGCAAATTAATTATTCAAAAATCATACAATGTGATTTTCTGGATTTTTTTTATTCTGTCTCTCAAAGTTGAAGAGTACCTATGATAAAACTTTCAGACCTCTCCATTCGTTGTAGGTGGGAAAACCTGCAAAATCAACAGTGGATCAAATACTTGTTTTCCCCACTGTAGTTTTCAAATAAACAATAAATATAGCAACTTCTGATCAACCCATATCCATTTCAGACTTAAAATAATATACTGATTTAAGCCCCACCCAGTTTAGGTTAGACCATAAACACTTCCAGTTTAGGCCCTGCCTACTGCGAGTACAGATACGGATACAGATGGTTGAACAGATACAGATAGTGGTGCACTCACTTATCCCAAATTATATATATATATATATACACACACACAACAAAAATATAAACGCAACACTTTTGGTTTTGCTCCCATTTTGTATGAGATGAACTCAAAGATCTAAAACTTTTTCCACATACACAATATCACCATTTCCCTCAAATATTGTTCACAAACCAGTCTAAATCTGTGATAGTGAGCACTTCTTTGCTGAGATAATCCATCCCACCTCACAGGTGTGCCATATCAAGATGCTGATTAGACACCATGATTAGTGCACAAGTGTGCCTTAGACTGCCCACAATAAAAGGCCACTTTGAAAGGTGCAGTTTTATCACACAGCACAATGCCACAGATGTCGCAAGATTTGAGGGAGCGTGCAATTGGCATGCTGACAGCAGGAATGTCAACCAGAGCTGTTGCTCATGTATTGAATGTTCATTTCTCTACCATAAGCCGTCTCCAAAGGCGTTTCAGAGAATTTGGCAGTACATCCAACCAGCCTCACAACCGCAGACCACGTGTAACCACACCAGCCCAGGACCTCCACATCCAGCATGTTCACCTCCAAGATCGTCTGAGACCAGCCGCTCAGACAGCTGCTGAAACAATCAGTTTGCATAACCAAAGAATTTCTGCACAAACTGTCAGAAACCGTCTCAGGGAAGCTCATCTGCATGCTCATCGTCCTCATCGGGGTCTCGACCTGACTCCAGTTCGTCGTCGTAACCGACTTGGGTGGGCAAATGCTCACATTCGCTGGCGTTTGGCACGTTGGAGAGGTGTTCTCTTCACGGATGAATCCTGGTTCACACTGTTCAGGGCAGATGGCAGACAGCGTGTGTGGCGTTGTGTGGGTGAGCGGTTTTCTGATGTCAATGTTGTGGATCGAGTGGCCCATGGTGGCGGTGTGGTTATGGTATGGGCAGGCATCTGTTATGGATGAAGAACACAGGTGCATTTTATTGATGGCATTTTGAATGCACAGACATACCATGACGAGATCCTGAGGCCCATTGTTGTGCCATACATCCAAGAACATCACCTCATGTTGCAGCAGGATAATGCACGGCCCCATGTTGCAAGGATCTGTACACAATTCTTGGAAGCTGAAAATGTCCCAGTTCTTGCATGGCCGGCATACTCACCGGACATGTCATCCATTGAGCATGTTTGGGATGCTCTGGACCGGCGTATACGACAGCGTGTACCAGTTCCTGCCAATATCCAGCAACTTCGCACAGCCATTGAAAAGGAGTGGACCAACATTCCACAGGCCACAATTGACAACCTGATCATCTCTATGCGAAGGAGATGTGTTGCACTGCATGAGGCAAATGGTGGTCACACCAGATACTGACTGGTATCCCCCCCAATAAAACAAAACTGCACCTTTCAGAGTGGCCGTTTATTGTGGACAGTCTAAGGCACACCTGTGCACTAATCATGGTGTCTAATCAGCATCTTGATATGGCACACCTGTGAGGTGGGATGAATTATCTCAGCAAAGGAGAAGTGCTCACTGTCACAGATTTAGACTGGTTTGTGAACAATATTTGAGGGAAATGGTGATATTGTGTATGTGGAAAAAGTTTTAGATCTTTGAGTTCATCTCATACAAAATGGGAGCAAAACCAAAACTGTTGCATTTATATTTTTGTTGAGTGTATATTTTTGTTGAGTGTATATATATATATATATATATATATATATATATATATATATATATATATATATATATATATATATATATATATATATATATCAGTGATGGCTCCTTGTCCTTCAGAGGTGAAGCTCATTGTTGGCTTACATCACACAACTTGTCAATTTATTTATATGTAAAATGGTCATAACAGTCCCTAGTTGCACAAGCATTTCACAATTTATATCTCCATTACATACAGTATTTTATGATGGCACAATTGCATTACATTGGTTTATCATAGATGGAACCTTATTTTTAACTTTATTAATCCCTTGGGAAGACTCCTTCAGGGATGTTTCTGTGTAGGCTCTCAGTTGTCCAGGTGGTTTCCGTAGTAGAGAAGCTTGAATCTTCGACTGGACTGGGTTGCTTGATGCGAGGATGTTTTGCTTCAAATCGCAGAAGCTTCCTCAGTTAAAATTCTTGCTCTGGTAGTCTGACATCTGTCTTGACTCTTGTAGAGAAGAATAAACAGAAGCCATAAAAGCTTGAGTTTTAAACATAACCAGACCCCTCCTACCGAGAGGCAGACTGCTATAGGCTAGTGACTAAACAATAGCTCTAATTAGCACCTATTGTGCTCTAGTTAGCACACTCCTAATGACAGGGCAGCTGTCTCTCCTCATGATGGGAAGGATGCCTCTCCTGATGGCTCCCTTGATGACTCTCCTGATGACGTGAATGACTCATTATCATGAACAAAAGACAAACTGCTTTGACCTGAGTACCCCATTGTAAACAGGGGACAAAGCGTGTCTCAGACCCTCTCCCCGGTTAAGGATGGGTTTCAACAGTTTCACATAGAATGCCTCCTTGACCCCTCTCTCAAACCATTTCTTCTCTCTGGCTAAGATTTTAACTTCCTTGTCCTCAAACATGTGGTTAGTGTCTTTAAGGTGGAGATGAACTGCAGACTGAGGTCCACTGGTGCCCTCTCTCCGGTGCTGGTATAGCCTTTTGTGTAAAGGTTGCTTAGTCTCACCTATGTAGTGTTCATTACAGTTTTCCTGACATCTGATAGAATACACTACATTGCTCTGTTTGTAACTAGGGATCCTGTCCTTAGGATGAACTAATTTCTGTCTCAAGGTGTTAACCGGTTTCAAGTAAACTGGGATTTTGTGCTGTCTGAAGATCCTCTGTAGTTTTTCCCCTACTCCTGCTAAATAAGGGAGAGACACGCCTCTTCTTCTTGTCTCTGTCTCCTGTCTATCTGGTCTCTTTGTTCTCTGGGACTTCTGCACTTTGTCCAGGGACCATTGTGGGTACCCACGTACTGTGAGGGCTTTCCGGACAAGTTGTTGTTCTTTAGCCCTTCCCTCTGCAGTTGTGGGCACCTGTAGGGCTCTGTCTTGAAGAGTCCTGATCACCCCGAGCTTGTGTTCAAGGGGGTGGTTTGAGCCAAAGAGCAGATATTGGTCAGTGTGAGTGGGTTTCTGTAAACCCCTGTCTGGAGCTGCCTGTTCTCTCCAATCGTAACATCACAGTCTAAGAAGGCTAAATGGTTGTTTCTGGCATCCTCATGTGTGAACTTGATATTGGAGTCCACTGAGTTGATGTGTTCTGTGAAGTCCTCAACCTCCCGTTGCTTGATTTTAACCCATGTGTCATCGACATATCTGAACCAGTGACTGGGAGGGATGCCCATGAAAGACGTCAAGGCTGTCTTCTCCACTCGCTCCATGTACAGATTGGCCATAATGGGGGATACCGGAGACCCCATCGCACAACCATGGATCTGCCTGTTGTTCCCCTAAACAGGAAATACGTGGTGTTGAGACAGATCTCCAAGAGTTGGCAGATGTGGTCTGGTATGAGTTTGGTCCTTTCAAGTAGAGACACATCCTTCAGCAGTCTCTGCCTCACAGCTGAGATGGCCTCAGCAGTGGGGATGCAGGTGAACAACGATGTCACATCAAATGACACCATAGTTTCATCTGCCTCCAGCTGCAGGTCCTTGATCTTGTTCACAAAATTGTGTGTGTTCTCCACATGGTGGTCTGAGTTACCCACTAGAGCAGCCAAAATCCACTTGAGGTGCTTGGCCAAATTGTACATGATGGAATCTGTGCTACATACAATAGGCCTGAGTGGCACGTCCTCTTTGTGGATTTTGGGCAGTCCATAGATGCATGGAGTGCATCCCCAGTGTACAGTCTGTAGTATGCCTGCCTGTCGATGAGTCCCTCTTTCTCCAGGTTTTAGAGGTAGCTAATGATTTTCTTCTTATAGCCACTCGTGGGGTCTCTCTTCAGATATTCGTATGTATTGGAGTCACTGAGCAAGTTGTTGATCTTGGCCTCGTCGTCCGATGTGTTCAGGACCACAGTGCATCTGCCTTTATCCGCTGGCAGGATAAGGATGCTTTGGTCCTTCTGCAGTGCTGCCAAAGCTTTCTGTTCTTCTCCTGTGATGTTGGACGGAGGAGGCTTAGCACTGTTCAGCACTGCTGTGACTCTTAGTCGGAGGTCCCCAGCTTCTGACTCTGACAAACTGTTATGTTTAATGGCTGACTCTATTGCAGTGATGTAATCTACTGTCGGTATATGTTTAGGGGTCACTGAGAAATTTAGTCTTTTAGTGAACACATCCTTTTCTGTCTGTGTAAGAACCCTGTCGGAGAGATTCTTTACCCAATTTTCCCTGTTGTCACTAATTTGTCTGGGTGTATCTTTAAAACTACTCCCACTGAAAGTACCCCTTTTCTGCACTAAAAGGTTGTGGAACTTCCTGATTTGCCGCTCCTTACTTTTTAAATGCTCATCCATTTGAATTTTAACTCTGAACTTTGTGATCTTATTATGGGCCTCTTCCCCCACTAAAGTTTCTAACCTTTTGTGCAGACTATCAAGATTATTTTGGAGGTCTAATAGTTTAAAATGAAGCCTTCTAATTCTAAGACCCAAAATGCTCCTAAGGTAACTGTGTTGGATCTTTTCTGCTGTGTGACCTGCTTCTAGTGCCTTTTGCTTCATGCATTTGGGAATAAAATTGTTTTGTTTGCATCTAAGGTTAAATCTTAAGTGGTTTCTAAAGTTCGCTATCTTTTTAGCAGTCTTTTCCAGCTTATGTACCAGTGCCAGGGCCTCATGCCCACAGTTGGTCACAATGTTTCTGTGTAGGCTCTCAGCTGTCCAGGTGGTTTCCATAGTAGAGAAGCTTGAATCTTCGACTGGACTGGGATTATAACACAAGTATATTATTAATTTTTTTAAACAAAAATACCATCAACAATTTCAAGGAGCAGATAGAACCTTTATTATTAAACATACATAACAGAGCCTGACTGTTTGATGACATCCTGCGTTTTATTGTTCCAGGCAAATGTTATGTTAAAGATAGGCCAGCAGATGTTGCCATATCTAACTGTATCAAAAACTTTGAAAAGCTGAACCATTGCTTCATATTGATTCAGTGGTTCAAAATGGTTTAGTTTCTCTGTCACTAATTTTCATAAATAAAATACATCAGCAACCACTAATTATTACCACTTGTGCCCAGATAGACACATTCATGAATACTTTGATGTTGTTTTGCGAACCGGGATTTTAAATAATGTGCGGGGACCATAAACACTACCTTACTAAAGAACGAAGCAGAGAATAACTCACCTGGATCTTGTCACACAACGTCTAATCAGGTACCTGAAGCCTGCGATCTGTGAATGTTCCTGGCATCAAAATCACCAGTTTCATTTGTTTCTGTTGTCTTTCCAAAGACTGACTAATTTTGTTTGGCTGCAAGTTTTTTCGTTTTTTTTTTTTTTAGTTGGTAGCACTGTATGAACATGATATCTAACATAAAACAGACTTATTTATACCACACGCAAAACACTTTGGCATAAATTTAAAAATGCATAAATACGCAAAAATGTACAAATGAATTGTCACATGCCTATATCTCAAAATAGCTGTCAATCAAAATGGGATTCAGCCTTTCAACCGACCACCCAATCATTGTGCAGAAATCCAGCATCCAGGCCCACCCACAGCTCCATTCACCCCCAAAGACACTCGGCATCCGGTTGTGGGACAAAATCTTGGCATTTATCCAATGACCATTGAGTTTCAAGGCAATAAATAAAAACTGTTTAAGGCAGTCCCACTGAAGTGAACGGACGCTCCGCTTCTACAGGCAAATGCATTGACCACAGACCATATGAGATTTATGAGAAGTTAACAAAATGGAGTCAATCAATTTGTGAAAAGTAGCTGTATCTGTTCAACCATCTAAATTATCTGTGTCCGTATCTGTACTTGGGCTAGCCGGAGCCTAAACCAGAAGTGGGTGTGGTTTAACCAGAATTGCATGGGACTTAGATCTGTACATTATTTTAAGTCTGAAATTGATATGGATTGATCAGAAGTTGCTATATTTATTGATTATTTGGAAACTATTTACAGAACAGCCTCAAAATTGAGAATCAATGTTTTTGATCATAATAGTAAAGGAACTATTTTACTGAACATGTTTTTTATGAACTCAGAACATGAATATTCTTAAGTGTATGAATGAATAACAGAACGGCCTCAGAATTGAGATTCAATGTAGTAGGAAATTATGAACTACTAAGTATGCATGAACAAGAGTTGTCATAATTAACAAAACATTCTTTCTTTATTTTTTTTTAATTTATGACCAAACTATGATTTTTTTTCAATTATTTATTCATTTTTATTACCTAACATTCTAACAATTTTTTTCCCCACACAAAGTTAAACAATGTTGATTAATGTGTGTGTGTGCGTGTGTGTCTTTGTGTCTGTGTGTGCATGTGTGTGAATGAGTTACTGTGTGAGAGGGAGAGAGATGTTGTTCTACTGACCACATAGTCCTATGCTGTTTTTTCAGATCTTCATTTACTTTAATGAAGACCAGTTGTTCCACATGGCTAGGGTCTAGGTTTGCTCGATGTGGACTGACCACATTTCCAGCTGTGCTAAAAACACGGTCAGACTGGACACTAGTAGGTGGACAACTGAGATGCTGCAGTGCAAAGCGTGTCATATTGGGCCAGCACTGGAGCTTGCCTGACCAGTACTTCACTGGGTCATCTGTAAGGCTGATGTCCCCATCTGCCATGTAGGCCTCCACATCACTTGATGGCAAATGTGTCCTCATTGGAACAGCCGATTTCTTTTTCTGCAGGAAGGACAGGACTGAAGTGCTGCTGGTGGCAGGTGTCTCTTCTGGGTTCCTTGCAGGTGCAGCCACAAGGTCACAGAGCTCCATCCTATGGAATAATGTCCGCTTCAGTGCATCCACATCAACACTGTTTGGGAAACAGCTGGCCTTATATCTGGGGTCAAGGAGAGTGGCGAGCAGAAATGTGGAGTTTGCAAAGATTGGTTCGAAATGCCATTCTAGTTCTTTGGTCAGACTGGCTGCGAGTTTCCTTGCTGCTGCTCCTAACTTTTCCCTGGACTCAGCTGCACCATCCTGGTCCTGCCCCTCTGTGGCATCCTGATCATCACCACCAGCCATGACATGATCAGAGCCCAAATTCACTTAAAGCCTTCACCATGTTGGCTGCATTATCTGACACAAACTTCACTCTAACAGGCTGTTCAACAGACTCTTCCCGCTCTCTCATCTTTTCTTTCAGGCAGCACAGAATGTTTGCTGTGTGCTTGATGTCCAGCACACCAACATTTAGCAGCCCTGCTTTCCTCTGCACTGATGATTCCCCCACACGTTCACACCAGTGCCCAGTTATACAGAGGTATGCATGGGCATTGTGGTTGCTGGTCCAGAGATCAGTAGTGATCAGTAGCGGTGCAGCCGCTCGGCGCAAAGCAACGCCGTGATGAAGCCTCACGGGACATGTTCTGGCATGTCCAGCTCATGCACAATCAATCGGATATTCACACGACTGGAAAGCAACCGGAATCCGTCTGAAATCCACCTGAAAGCTGTCCTGAGAGACCAACACCGAGGTGGTTTTATCCCGCGTAATGAACGGAGCCGTGGCGCATCCCTCCGCTTTTCTTTCCATGAAAAAAAAACTCCTGTAACGGTGGAATGTGCCGGAAAAAGTGCTGATGTCCACATCTTCTGCCTTTTTGTGAAAGTCAGACGAGGTCCCGGATCAACAAAGCTTTCACGTTGGAAATGATCTGGTTGTTCCAGCGGGGTGTCAGCCTGTCGATGGGGGCTGGGAGTGGGCCGCGCTCTCAGCAGTTGTGGGCGGTCCTTAAAGCGGCAGTAATACCCCGTAATCTGTTTAATCCCCATAAAATCGTCCCTGAAAGCCATATTAATTTTTCGAACGGTGTCCACCTGGAGGTCTCTCACAGTTTCTGGAAAAAATTGATGCAGCAAAGCTCCAAATCGTTCAGACATTTATTCGCAATAAAAAATAGACGAGAGGGGTGGACCACACCTCACTCAAAGCCTGCTCACAGGCGAATGACAACCGACAGGCATGAAAAAACTCACGCATGCGCTCGAGGGTTCAAGCTTGTCTGACTCAATCACACGTGATTCAAATCCATATGGTTTTTTTTAAAAAAATAAGGTCGGATACTTTTCTAAGACCTCGTATATACTGTATTCAAAGCCTATAAAAAGCCTATATACAGTATATAAAGCTTAATTTGTAATATTTAGGATATATTTATTTTATGAACTGCAGTGAGAAAGTGTCAAATATTGCATGCAGCCATATTCAATAAAATATGAATATAGGCTACTTTGTGTGTTCAGCTATATGTGTGTGTGTGTGTAAGTGGTCTGTAAGACTGTGTATTTTTTAATGATCTGTGTGAACTTGGTGATTCATGCAAACATCCAGTGATGGCAAAAAGGGAAATAATATGTCAGTCTTGTTCAATATATTCTTCTCAAAGGCACTGTGTTCAATACAAGCAAAGTTTTCCAACTGACTTTATATCACCAGCCAAACTAAGAGCAAGCTTCTTCTTTGTCTTTCGGCTGTTCCCATTAGGGGTCGCCACAGCCGATCAATCATTTTCATCTGACTCTGTCCTCTGTATCTTCCTCTGTCACACCAACCACCTGCATGTCCTCCCTCAGCACATCCATGAACCTCCTCTTTGGCCTCCCTCTTCTCCTCCTGCCTGGTGGCTCCACCCTCAGCATCCTTCTCCCTATATACCCTGGGTCCCTCCTCTGCACATGTACAAACCATCTCAATCTCACCTCTCTGACTTTGTTTCCAAACCGTCCCACCTGAGCTGTCCCTCTGATACTGTATGTTCATTCCTAATCTTGTCCATTCTTGTCACTCCCAATGAGAATCTCAACATCTTCAGCTCTGCCACCTCCAGCTCTGCCTCCTGTCTTTTTGTTAGTGCCACCGTCTCTAAGCCGTACAACATAGCTGGTCTCACTACTGTCTTGTAACGTTTCCCCTTCACTCTTGCTGATATTCTTCGGTCACAAATCACTCCTGCCACCTTTCTCCACACACTCCACCCTGCCTGCACTCTCTTCTTCACCTCTTTACCACACTCTCCATTACTTTGAACAGTTGACCCCAAATATTTGAACTCATCTACTTTCACCACTTCTACTCCTTGTAACTGCACTATTCTACTGGGCTCCCTCCAATTCACACACACATACTCAGTCTTGCTTCTACTGACTTTCATTCCCCTTCTCTCCAAAGCATATCTCCACCTCTCCAGACTAGACGCAATTTGTTCTCTACTCTCACTACAGATCACAATGTCATCTGCAAACATCATAGTCCATGGGGACTCCTGTCTGATCTCATCCATCAACCTGTCCATCACCACTGTAAACAAGAAAGGACTCAGAGCTGATCCTTGGTGTAATCCCACCTCCACCTTGAATGAGTCTGTCATTCCAACTGCGCATCTCACCGCTGTCACACTATTCTTGTTCATGTCCTGCACTACCCTAACATACTTCTCCTGTTTAGATAGCTTTGGCTTACAACAATTTATCAACTTCCCCACCCACTGCAAAGGACACATTTTGGACTTGGTTTGCTGCTCTGGATTAACCCCTACTGAACGCACATCCCATACACTCCCCTTCACAGACCACCTGCTCATCACTTTCAATATTAACCTCTCCCTATCCAAACTTTCTCTCCCTCGCTCTATCTCATTTCACAAAATCAAGGATATTAACATTGACAAATTCACATCTGACATGAACAGCCTGCCCTTCACTGATCCTCACACCTCACCTGATGACCTGGTTACTCATTACAATAGCCACCTTCACGCACTCCTCAACTCCCATGCTCCTCTCAAAACCAGATCTGTCTCCTTCTCCTGCTCGGCACCCTGGTTTACTCCCACTCTCCATCATCTCAAAGCCAAAGGACGACAACTTGAAAGACTGTACAAGAAAACTGGACTCAATACATAAAGAAATGTACAATAACCACATCACTCTCTACAAGGACACTATTTCCTCAGCTAAAACATCCTACTACTCTGGCCTCATCCACTCCAACCTCTGTAACTCCAGGACTCTATTCTCCCTTCTCTCCAACCTAACCAAACCCCCAGACTCCCTCCCCAACCACCTACACTCCCCTGATTTCTGTAATTCACTTATGTCTTTCTTCATCTCCAAGGTCACCTCTATCAACCAACTCCTGACAGCCGGAGCTGCATTGTCTGGAGTGGACACCTCTTTCTCATTTCCAAGCCCTATCACATGATTTTCTAGCTTTACCTTCCCATCTGTCCAAGCCATTTCTGATCTGATTCTCAAATCTAAAAGCTCTACCTGTCCCCTCGACTCCCTCCCTACTGCTCTTGTCAAATTCTGTCTTTCCTCACTCGCCCCCTAACATTGTTCACTCCTCTCTGTCCTCTGGAACTGTCCCCTCATCATTCAAAACTGCATCAATAACTCCCATTCTGAAAAAACCTGGCTTGGACCCTAATAACTTTAACAACCTCCGCCCAATTTCCAATCTCCCCTTCGTTTCTAAAATTCTCGAAAAAACTGTCGCCTCTCAACTCCACTCCCATCTCACAACTAACAATATCTATGAGCAATTTCAATCCGGTTTTCGCCCTCTCCACAGCACTGAAACTGCACTTCTGAAAATCACCAATGACCTCTTCATAGATTCTGACTCTGGTTTACTCTTCATCCTCATCCTATCTCTCCAACCGTACTCAGTTTGTTCAGATCAAATCTCACAAATCTATCCCTTTCCCTGTCTCTGCTGGTGTGCCTCAGGGCTCTGTCCTGGGGCCCCTTCTCTTTATTATCTACATTCTCCCTCTTGGTTCCATCTTCCGTAAATACAATATTCACTTCCACTGTTACATGGATGACACCCAGCTCTACCTCTCCACTACACCCTCTTCATCACTTCCTCCTCCCTCCCTCACCCTCTGTTTACAGGAACTCAACACCTGGTTGTCCTCCAGCACGGATCATCACCAGGACACCCACCATTCACCATATCACCCCTATTCTCCAACAACTCCACTGGCTCCCAATAAAACAACGGATTAACTTCAAAATTCTCATCACCACTTACAAAGCTATCCATAACCTTGTTCCACAATACATCTCCGATCTCCTCCACATAGTTACTCTCTTTACTCTGAGTCTTTCCCCTCTTCAAATCCAGACTCAAGTCACCTGTTCAGATAATCCTATACAGCATGACCACACACACCTCACGACCACATGCTCCTCACGATTGCTCATGCCACACGACCACATACATCACATGACCACACATTCCACACGACCACTCACACCACATGACCACAGACATCACATGACCACACACACCACATGATCACACATACCACAACTCTACAGATTCCAGTTTTACATATGCTTCTGTATTTTTTTTTTTAACCTTTGTTTTTAATCTGTCCTGTACAGTGTCCTTGGGTGTTCTGAAAGGCGCATTTAAATAAAATGGATTATTATCATTATTATTCTCTGCCACTCCAGACTTCCTCATACAATAGCACAGCTCTTCTATTGTCACCCTGTCATAAGCTTTTTCTAAGTCCACAAACACAATGTAACTCTTTCTGGCCTTCTCTGTACTTCAACAGAATTCTCAGAGCAAACATTACATCTGTAGTGGTCTTTCTCGGGATGAAACCATATTGCTGCTCACAGATCTTCACCTGTTTTCTAAGCCTAGCTTCTACTGCTCTTTCCCATAACTTCATGCTGTGGCTGATCAACTTTATGCCTCTGTAGTTACTGTAGCTCTGCAAATCACCCTTGTTCTTGAAAATAGGAACCAGCACACTTCGTCTCCACTCCTCAGACATCCTCTCACTTGCCAAGATTTTATTAAACAATCTGGTTAGAAACTCTACTGCCATGTCTCCTAGACATTTCCATGCCTCCACTGGAATGTCATCTCGATCACCTGCCTTTCCACTCTTCATCCTCTTCATAGCAGCCCTCACTTCTTCCTTGCTAATCTCTTACTTCCTGATTTACTCTCACCACATCATCCAGCCTTTTCTCTCGCTCATTTTCTTTATTCATCAGCTCTTCAAAATATTCCCTCCACCTTCTCAGCACACACTCCTCACTTGTCAGCACATCACCATGTGCATCTTTTACCACCCTAACCTGCTGCACATCATTTCCAGCTCTGTCCCTTTGTCTGGCCAATTGCTACAAGTCCTTTTCTCCTTCCTTACTATTCAACTTCTTGTACAGCTCGCAATATGCCTTTTCCTTCACTTTTGCCACTTCCCTTTTAACCTTACACCACATCTCCTTGTACTCCTTTCTACTTTCTTCATCTCTCCAACTATCCCAAAACTTTTTCCCCAACCTCTTTCTCCTTATGCTTTCCTGGACCTCTTCATTCCACCACCAAGTCTCCTTGTCTTCCTTCCACTGTCCACATGTCATACCCAGTACTGTCCTAGCTGTCTCCCTCACCACATCTACAGTACTTTTCCAGTTGTCCAAAATTGCTTCCCCTCCAACCAGTGCTCACCTGCTCACTAAATTTCACACAACAGTCTTCCTCCTTCAGCTTCCACCATCTAATCCTTTGTTGAGCTCTCACTCTCTTCTTCTTCTTTACCTCTAAGGTCATCCTACAAACAACCATCCTATGCTGCCTAACAGCACTCTCTCCTGCCACCACCTTACAGTATCTGATTTCTTTTAGCTTACATCTCCTATAAAGAATGTAGTCCACCTGTGTGCACCTTCCTCCACTCTTATATGTTACCCTGTGCTCCTCCATTTTCTTAAAGTAGGTATTCACCACAGCCATTTCCATCCTTTTTGCAAAATCAACTACCATCTGTCCTTCTCCATTCCTATCCTTGATACCATATCTACCCATTACTTCCTCATCACCTCTGTTCCCTTCACTAACATGCCTATTGAAGTCCGCTCCTATCACCACTATCATGCTTGGGCACATTCTCCACCACCTCATCTAACACACTCCAGAAATCTTTCTCTTTCATCTCACAACCTACCTGTGGGGCATAAGCACTGATGCTATTCATCATCACCCCTTCAATTTCCAACTTCACACTCATTTGAATTTGAATTTCATCCCCTCATTACCCCATCCCCGTAGAGACGGTGCCTGCTCCCAGACTACCAATAACCAGCAAAAATCTATTTAAGCATAAAAATTCAAAAAGAAAAAATAATATAGCACCTTCAACTGCACCACAGACTAAAACAGTTAAATGTGGTCTATTAAACATTAGGTCTCTCTCTTCTAAGTCCCTGTTGGTAAATGATATAATAATTGATCAACATATTGATTTATTCTGCCTAACAGAAACCTGGTTACAGCAGGATGAATATGTTAGTTTAAATGAGTCAACACCCCCGAGTCACACTAACTGTCAGAATGCTCGTAGCACGGGCCGGGGTGGAGGATTAGCAGCAATCTTCCATTCCAGCTTATTAATTAATCCAAAACCCAGACAGAGCTTTAATTCATTTGAAAGCTTGTCTCTTAGTCTTGTCCATCCAAATTGGAAGTCCCAAAAACCAGTTTTATTTGTTATTATCTATCGTCCACCTGGTCGTTACTGTGAGTTTCTCTGTGAATTTTCAGACCTTTTGTCTGACTTAGTGCTTAGCTCAGATAAGATAATTATAGTGGGCGATTTTAACATCCACACAGATGCTGAGAATGACAGCCTCAACACTGCATTTAATCTATTATTAGACTCTATTGGCTTTGCTCAAAAGTAAATGAGTCCACCCACCACTTTAATCATATCTTAGATCTTGTTCTGACTTATGGTATGGAAATAGAAGACTTAACAGTATTCCCTGATAACTCCCTTCTGTCTGATCATTTCTTAATAACATTTACATTTACTCTGATGGACTACCCAGCAGTGGGGAATAAGTTTCATTACACTAGAAGTCTTTCAGAAAGCGCTGTAACTAGGTTTAAGGATATGATTCCTTCTTTATGTTCTCTAATGCCATATACCAACACAGTGCAGAGTAGCTACCTAAACTCTGTAAGGGAGATAGAGTATCTCGTCAATAGTTTTACATCCTCATTGAAGACAACTTTGGATGCTGTAGCTCCTCTGAAAAAGAGAGCTTTAAATCAGAAGTGTCTGACTCCGTGGTATAACTCACAAACTCGTAGCTTAAAGCAGATAACCCGTAAGTTGGAGAGGAAATGGCGTCTCACTAATTTAGAAGATCTTCACTTAGCCTGGAAAAAGAGTCTGTTGCTCTATAAAAAAGCCCTTCGTAAAGCTAGGACATCTTTCTACTCATCACTAATTGAAGAAAATAAGAACAACCCTAGGTTTCTTTTCAGCACTGTAGCCAGGCTGACAAAGAGTCAGAGCTCTATTGAGCTGAGTATTCCATTAACTTTAACTAGTAATGACTTCATGACTTTCTTTGCTAACAAAATTTTAACTATTAGAGAAAAAATTACTCATAACCATCCCAAAGACGTATCGTTATCTTTGGCTGCTTTCAGTGATGCCGGTATTTGGTTAGACTCTTTCTCTCCGATTGTTCTGTCTGAGTTATTCTCATTAGTTACTTCATCCAAACCATCAACATGTTTATTAGACCCCATTCCTACCAGGCTGCTCAAGGAAGCCCTACCATTATTTAATGCTTCGATCTTAAATATGATCAATCTATCTTTGTTAGTTGGCTATGTACCACAGGCTTTTAAGGTGGCAGTAATTAAACCATTACTTAAAAAGCCATCACTTGACCCAGCTATCTTAGCTAATTATAGGCCAATCTCCAACCTTCCTTTTCTCTCAAAAATTCTTGAAAGGGTAGTTGTAAAACAGCTAACTGATCATCTGCAGAGGAATGGTCTATTTGAAGAGTTTCAGTCAGGTTTTAGAATTCATCATAGTACAGAAACAGCATTAGTGAAGGTTACAAATGATCTTCTTATGGCCTCGGACAGTGGACTCATCTCTGTGCTTGTTCTGTTAGATCTCAGTGCTGCTTTTGATACTGTTGACCATAAAATTTTATTACAGAGATTAGAGCATGCCATAGGTATTAAAGGCACTGCGCTGCGGTGGTTTGAATCATATTTGTCTAATAGATTACAATTTGTTCATGTAAATGGGGAATCTTCTTCACAGACTAAAGTCAATTATGGAGTTCCACAAGGTTCTGTGCTAGGACCAATTTTATTCACTTTATACATGCTTCCCTTAGGCAGTATTATTAGACGGTATTGCTTAAATTTTCATTGTTACGCAGATGATACCCAGCTTTATCTATCCATGAAGCCAGAGGACACACACCAATTAGCTAAACTGCAGGATTGTCTTACAGACATAAAGACATGGATGACCTCTAATTTCCTGCTTTTAAACTCAGATAAAACTGAAGTTATTGTACTTGGCCCCACAAATCTTAGAAACATGGTGTCTAACCAGATCCTTACTCTGGATGGCATTACCCTGACCTCTAGTAATACTGTGAGAAATCTTGGAGTCATTTTTGATCAGGATATGTCATTCAAAGTGCATATTAAACAAATATGTAGGACTGCTTTTTTGCATTTACGCAATATCTCTAAAATCAGAAAGGTCTTGTCTCAGAGTGATGCTGAAAAACTAATTCATGCATTTATTTCCTCTAGGCTGGACTATTGTAATTCATTATTATCAGGTTGTCCTAAAAGTTCCCTAAAAAGCCTTCAGTTAATTCAAAATGCTGCAGCTAGAGTACTGACGGGGACTAGAAGGAGAGAGCATATCTCACCCATATTGGCCTCTCTTCATTGGCTTCCTGTTAATTCTAGAATAGAATTTAAAATTCTTCTTCTTACTTATAAGGTTTTGAATAATCAGGTCCCATCTTATCTTAGGACCTCGTAGTACCATATTACCCCAATAGAGCGCTTCGCTCTCAGACTGCAGGCTTACTTGTAGTTCCTAGGGTTTGTAAGAGTAGAATGGGAGGCAGAGCCTTCAGCTTTCAGGCTCCTCTCCTGTGGAACCAGCTCCCAATTCAGATCAGGGAGACAGACACCCTCTCTACTTTTAAGATTAGGCTTAAAACTTTCCTTTTTGCTAAAGCTTATAGTTAGGGCTGGATCAGGTGACCCTGAACCATCCCTTAGTTATGCTGCTATAGACGTAGACTGCTGGGGGGTTCCCATGATGCACTGTTTCTTTTTCTTTTTGCTCTGTATGCACCACTCTGCATTTAATCATTAGTGATCGATCTCTGCTCCCCTCCACAGCATGTCTTTTTCCTGGTTCTCTCCCTCAGCCCCAACCAGTCCCAGCAGAAGACTGCCCCTCCCTGAGCCTGGTTCTGCTGGAGGTTTCTTCCTGTTAAAAGGGAGTTTTTCCTTCCCACTGTAGCCAAGTGCTTGCTCACAGGGGGTCGTTTTGACCGTTGGGGTTTTACATAATTATTGTATGGCCTTGCCTTACAATATAAAGCGCCTTGGGGCAACTGTTTGTTGTGATTTGGCGCTATATATAAAAAAAATTGATTGATTGATTGATTTACCGCCTCCGAGTTGACCTACTTTTTTGCTGTGATGGATGTGACGTCATTCGAGTAAATGTGTCGCAGCGCGGCTCTGTTTACCAATACCTATATCATCTCAACCTACCTGTGGGGCATATGCACTGATGCTATTCTGATGCTAATGAGTGTGAAGTTGGAAAATGAAGGGGTGATGATACCCCTTCAATTTCCAACTTCACACTCATTTGAATTTGAATTTACCGCCTCTGAGTTGACCTACTTTTTTGCTGCGACAGATGTGATGTCATTCGAGTAAATGTGTCGCAGCGCGGCTGTTTACCAATACGGCAGACACGGACAGCGATTATAGCGAAGATTTAAGTGACATATCGATTGTTTTTGAAGAAGATGAAGACGTTTCTGATGAAGATATTAATGGTGTAAATAATGAGCTGCTCCAAACCGTGTATGTTCCAGCCAAACGCGACAGAAAGAAGATGAAGCTGCAGCTGTCAGCTGACAGCAGCTGCATTGAGGAGGACGACACAGAATGATTTGTTCACTCACCACCTTTTCTTATAAACGATCATTTATTCCTGGCACGGTGTGTTTATGTATGAAAAAAGTATTTGAGCAGCACAGCGTGCTTAAACACACAATCGAGAAACTAGCTGTGTAACACATTGAGGATTTTCACCACCATGTTGCATCTCCGTCAGGACTGCAGAAATTTCCCTGCAACAGCAAGACTCAATCACGAGTGGCATCGGCTGACTGTGTTCACATGAGCACCTGAAAAAAAAAAAAAACAGAACACTGACATATGGATTTGAATCACGTGTGATTACATCAGACATGCTTGAACCCTTGTGGGCATGCGAGAGTTTTTTCACGCCTGTCGGTTACGTCATTCGCCTGTGGGCAGTCTTTGAGTGAGGAGTCGCCCACCCTCTCGTCGATTTTTTCATTGTTTAGGAATGGCTCAGAGACTGCTGCTTTGTTTGATCAAAATTTTTTCAAAACTGTAAGGCACAACTGAGTGGACACCATTCGATAAATTCAGCTGGTTTTCAGTAAAAATTTTAACGGCTGATGAGACATTTTGGTCTGGTAGTGTCACCGTAAGGACGGCCCACGGTGCCTGACGGCGATCTGCGCTTCGAGGCGGCAGCGTCTCGCCGTTTCAAGTTGAAAACTTCCACATTTCAGGCTCTGTTAAACTAGTAAGTTGTCAGAGAACAGAGAACTTTCAGAAGAAGTCGGCATGAGGAGTTTATTCGGACATTCAATTGTTAACGGACATTTTGTAATGAAAGAACGTGCGGGCAGAGTCGCATGTCGGGCCGGACCCGACTGCGGGGGGTCACGACAGGAAAAACACCTCCGTTGGAAACCTTAACGGGCAAGTTGGAACATGCCCAAGCTGTTAAACAATTTCTCAGTTACTCACTTGTTGAAAGCCATCAAAAGCCGCCTGAATTTTACAAATGGTTTTCAACACAGAGGTGTTTTTCCTGTCGCGGCGCACACAGATTCACCGAGTTGTCACGGAAACGACTCGCCGAATTTGCGCGCACGTCTTTCATTAAAAAATGTCCTTAAACGGTGGAATGTCCGCATAAAGTCCTCATGCCGGCCTCTTCTGAATCTTCTCTGTTCTCTCATGACATCCTGGGTCAACAGAGCCTTAAATTAGGATGTTTTTAGGTCGAAACAGGCCGACGACAGCGCCTGGAAGCGTTGCATGACATCCCGCTCCATGGGAAGTCCTTACAGTGACAGAAACACCCCATAATCTCTCAGCCGTTAAACTTTTCACCGAAAACCAGCTGAATTTCTCGAATAGTGTCCACTCGGATATTCCTCACAGGTCCAGAAAAAAGTTTGATAAAGCAACGCGCGCCGTCTCGAGCAGCGTGTGAAACAAAGTGAAACAAAGGAATTCAGCCGAGAGGGCGGGACCATATCTCACTCAAGGCCTGCCCACAGGGAAATGACATCACCGACACGCGTGAAAAACTCACACATGCGGACGAGGGTTCAAGCATGATTGGTGTAATCGCATGTCATTCAAATCCATATAGTTTTTTTTTTTTTGTTATAAAACTGCCGGTTAGTTTTATAAAATACCTCGTACGTATGCATGTAAACTGAACAGCCTGTTTTTTGTTCAGACTTATGTTCATTCAAAGTAGATTAGATGTGATACAATTTATGATTACAGATGTTCTGTATGTGTATTTTAGACAGGAAAGTCTCCATTTAGCATAAACATTTTTTTACAATATTATGCCTGATAAAATTTGACAACAGATATAGAAGTAAAATTTTTTTATTTAGAAATCTTTTCCCCATCCCATTTTGGTCTACAGCTTTTCAGATAAAGATTTGCAATCATTTGCTTTGAATAAAAAGTGAAGAATTAGCAATCACAAGAAACTGACTTATAAATGATAACATATATACAGAATGTACAGAAACTTTATTTTCAGTGATTTTAGATCAAACTCCTGAATTTAAGCACGCTCAAATAATTTTTTCATACACAAACACAAGTGAACAAACCATTCTGTGTCGTCGTCCTCAACACTGCTGTTGTCAGCTGACAGGTACGGTTCATCCTCTTTCTGTCGTGTTCGGCTGGAACATACACAGTTTGGAGCTGCTCATTATTTACACAGTTAATATCTTCATCATAAAATTCCTCATCTTCTTCAAAAACAATCGATATGTCACTTAAATCTTCGCTATAATCGCGTACTATGCCTTCGCTGTCCGTGTCTGCCGTATTGGTAAACAGAGCCGCGCTGCGACTCATTTACTCAATTGACGTCACATCCGTCGCAGAGAAAAAGTAGGTCAATTGGGAGGCGGAGGTAAATTCAAATTCTCAGATGAGTAATGAAACGTCTAAATCCTTGTTCAGTGTAATTTTATGGTAAAAACAAAGACGTGGGAAAAGCTTTTTGTATTCTTCAAGAATATGTAAAAACGTCATGGCGTGGCAGGGACCCTTTAACCTCCAACACACTTTTAATGTACTCTTCCTTTAAAATGACCCCAACACCATTTCTCTTCCTGTCCCCACCAAGGTACAACAACTTGTACCCACCTCCGATGCTCCTGCTCTTACTTCCCTTCCACTTGGTCTCTTGCACACACAATATGTCTACCTTTCTCCTCTCCATCATATCAGCCAACTCTCTCCCTTTACCAGTCATACTACCAACATTCAAAGTCCCCACTCTCATTTCCACCCTTCTAGTTTTCTACTTCTCCTGCTGTTTGTGGAAACGTTCTTCATCATCTTTGCCCAGCAGTAGTATTTCCACCGGCACCCTGTTGGTCAACAGCACTGGTGGCGGATGTTGTTAACCCGGGCCGCGACCGATCTGGTATGGAAACTCAATTCTTAGTTGGCATAGTTGGGTTGGCTTGTTTTGTGCTGGATGCCCTTTCTGACGCAACCCTCCTCATTTATCTGGGCTTCGGACCGGCACTCAGAATGTACTGGCTGCACACCCCATGTGGCTGAGTTAAAACTAAGAGCAAGCATATGGTAAAAAAAAAAACAAGAAAACAACTGGAGTGGAGGCAGTGGCGGACACAACACGAGCTGTTTTCAGCTCTGTCTTGTCAAATGCACCATGTACGATACCAAACAAGTTCACCAAGTAACTTTAAAGTGAAACTGAAACTGAAGAGAGCAGAAACGTGAGCTAGAGTCAAGCTGTCTGTGTCTGTGCCAGAGTGAGGCACAGGTCTGGGCGGCTGCAGAGAGGCACTGTGTGTGACGGTCAATCCCAGAGCATGAACACAGTCAGTAGTTACCCAATGAGGATTTTCATTCAGCATGAGCACAGATATTGATGAGTTTTACTCGTATCATGCTTGTACTTGTCAAAAATGCTTTATTTGTACTGGATACTCGTCTCTGAAATGAGTATCCAGCTCAGTCCTAGTTCTAATGCATTTGTAGTGGACATGTCTGTATTGGACATGTCCAGCTCTCCACAAGTTCTTTTATACTCACTCGACTGGTAAGCACTGAAAGCCGAGATAGACATGTCCCAACTTGTCCTCTAACAATCCGAAACGGAGGTGTTCCTTTGTCTCACTTCATCAGCGAGTCAGTTGTGACGCGCGAAGCGTCCGCGCGGCTTTCCATGACAAAATCTCTTGTTAAAAGTGAAATCTGCCGGAAAATGGCTGATGTCCAGGTCTTGTGATAACCAGAGAAAGAGCACATGATGGTCTCGTATCCATAGAGCCATCAGCTTAGAAATGATCCAGTGGTTTGTGCCGCATCATCGCAGCTCGCAGCGCGGCGCACTGACCGTCCTTAAAGGGGTCCT